>NW_023663437.1:93736-121236 GCF_015228065.2 Penaeus monodon
ACCCGTACTCACTCCAAGAGCATTACAACATGAAAACTACAATTAAGTATCGGGCTGTGACCACGGCCCCTCAGACAAAAACCCCCTTTTAAAAAGAAAAAAGAATGTGTTGAGTATGTGTGAGTGTGCGTGTATAAAATTTTTTGATATGTCCATAGGGTACTTTAAAAAAAAAAAAAAAATTATATTTTACATACTTACAAAAAACCACAAAACAAACAAAACACACCACACACACACACACACCCCACACCCCACACACACCCCAACAAAATATATTATATATAATATATTATATATATATAATATATATATAGGGTAAAATATGTATATTTTTAAATAATAATGAAATGAAATGTTAAAAATTTTTGTGTGTGTTTGTGGCCCTTTGTAGGGTGCCGGGTTTGGGGTGGTTGGGGTGTGTGGTGGGGTTTAGGGGTGGGGGGTTTTTTTTGGTTTAAATGTAATATATATATTTTCCCCTTTATATCCCTAAAATTAATATAATTTTATATAATTAATAATTTTATTATATGTTTTTACGCATATATTTTTATAAGATTTTTTTTTTTTTTTTTTAAATTAAATTCATCTCTCTGTGTGTCCCTCTCTTTCTTTTCTCTCCCCATATATATATATTTTTTTAAAATTCTATTTTTAAAATATTTATATAATTATATTTTAAAATTCTGTTTGTTTGGGTGTGTGTGTGTCTTTTGTGTTTGCGTGTGTGGTGTTTTTGGGTGTGTGTTTTGTATTGTGGGGGTTGTTTTTGTTTTTTATACATAAAAATTTCAAAACCCTGAAATTATAAATATTATTTTAAATTTCAATATAAAACCCTTTATACCATTAAAAAAGTGTGGGGGTTAAATGGGGAACGGAGAGCAAAGAGTAAAGGGGGGAAAAAAAGAGGGGGGAGGGGAAAAAAGGGGAAAAAAAAGGGAAAAAAGGTTGGGAAAAGGGGGGGAAAAAGGGGGAATTTAAGAGATGGGAAGTTAAATTTGGGAGGAGTGGGGGGGATGAGGGGGAAAAGGGGGAGAAAAGGGGGGGGGAAACAAAGATAAAGTGGAAGTTAGGGGGGGGAGGGGGGGAAAAGGGGGAAGGGGGAGGAAGTGGGGTTGTAGGTGGGTTTAATGGGAAAAAAATTTAAAGGGGCCCAAAAGGTTTACCACACACCCAACCCACCCCAAAACCATATATATAGTTTTTATATGTATATACATATACTGTAAAATATATAAATTTTATATATATAAATTTTTTATAGAATATATATTTCATAATATGTAAAAAAAACATTTTAATTTATTACTTTATATAAAAATATTTTAAAATTATATAATATATATATATAAAACCAAAAATTTTATATATAAAAATTAAAATAAAATTTTATATATATATATCAATATATAAAATAGGAAAATAAAAATATATAAACACGAATTTTTTAAAATATATATTTATTCCTTTTAAACCCAAACCCAAACGCTACTTAATCTAACCGGGGTTTTTCCAAAAACCAAAAACTTTAACGTGAAGGGGGGAAAACAGGAAAGTTTGGGAACGTAAAAGGGGATAGGGGGAGGGGGGAAGGTGGAAAAGTGGGAGGAGGGGGAGAAGAGAAGAGGGGGGAAGGGGGAGGGGGAGAAACGTGAAACCGGGGGGACTTTTCCCACATATGTAAAAATTTGTGTGTAATATCCCATACATATCCTTATTTTAATACACAATATACATCCTTTTTAATATTTACTTCTTCATATGAAAAAACTTATTCTACATTTTCCCATATATTTTGTATATATAATCCCCAAATAATACAAAGGGGAAATTAAAAAACCACACACCCAAACACACGACACCCACACACCCCCACACACACACACCACACCCCACACACACACTTATATAAAATATAAAATATTTTATTAAAATAATATATATATATTTGTGTGTGGGGTGGGGTGTGTGGTGTGTTTTGTGTGGTGTTGTGCGTGTGGGGGTTTTGGTGTGTGGTGGGTGGTTGGGGGGGTTGTGTTGTGGGGGTGTGTGGCCCTTGGGGGGGTGTGGGGGGTGGGGTTGCAATATTTTAAAATTATGTTTGTGGGGGTGGAAATTGGGCCCCCTTTCGCCCCCTTTTTCCCCATAGGGTTTCCTTTTTTACGATTTTTACCCGGGCATACTTTTTGTTTTTAAATAGTATTCCATGAATGCCGGGGTTTTCGGCCCTCTAATGAGACTTTTGTGGGGTTAAAAAAATTTTCCCCCCCCAAATATTACAACACAAAAAGAAATCAAAATTAAAGGGAAAATGAAACCCCCAAAGAATGTTATGAATTTTCCCAAATTTAAAAATCCCAAAGGGAAAAAAAATTTTATCTAAAAAACAGGTTCCTCTGAAAAAATTTAAAATTTCCCCCCCCCAAAAAGAAACTGATTTTTTATTTTTTTGTGATAAGAAAAAAAAAACTGTTCCCGGTGGGACCTGGGGGGGTTGTAGGGGGTTTTTTTGGGGAAACAGTTACTATATAAAATGAAATTTACGAAATCTTTTGACTTATAAATGTATAAATAAAAAACATACATATTTTTAGATATAATCCAAAATTCGTTATTTTTGAGTTTTTTTTTGCTGAATTTTTTTCTTTTTTTGGGGGTTTCCCCTTCCCTTTTTTCAGAGGGTTCAGGTCGGCATACGGGTTTTCCCCATTCCTCAATTTGTTTTTTACATTTTTAAAATAAAAAAAAATATTTTTTAATTTCCCCCAAAATAGCCCTTTTAAAACCCAAAATATAAATATATATGTTTAAATTTTTCTAAGGCGGGGCCCTTTTATTGTGAAATTTTTAAAAGGGAAAAAATCGTACTTTTTATTTTCAAAAAATTGGGGGAAATTTTTTAAAGGGGATTTTGGGCGGCCCCCTTACGCCCCTTTTCCTTTTTTTAAAAAATACTAAAAAAGGGTTTTTTTAAAGGGGACATAGATGTTTTGTTTTAGAAATTTTTAATGGGAATTTACTATTTTATTCGGGCCCGGTTTTTTTGTCTATATATTTTTCCCTGTAAAACCATCACAGATTACAATATTTTGCTTTTAAAATTTTTATTATTGTTTTTTTAAAAACTTTTTTTGTAATTTTTTTTCCCTTTTTCCCCCCTTTTATCTATGAAACCCAATCTTGAAATAATTTTATCATAGTTTATACAAGAAAAAAAACCCCAACATATACTTTATAGATATATAATAAAAAACCCCACACACACAAAATACAAAAACCCTTCACCCCCCACGGAAAACAGGGAAGGGGGCCCATCAAAAAATTGGGAATCTTGATAACATTTAAACCCTTCAGAACTTTTTTTGAGGGATTGGAAAACCCCCTTGGGGGTTCTCCCTCCCAAAAGAGGGCCCCCCCTTTGGGGGGGGGGGGAAAAGGAAAAAAAGAGGGGGGGGTTCGGGGAAAAGCGAAATGGATGCGGTTTTGGGGGGTTTTCCCCCTTTTTTTTTTTTTTTGGGGGGGGGGGAAAAACCCGGGAGGGTGGGCCCCATTTCCCCCCCCCGGGTCGATCCCCTCCAGCCGGCCCCTTTCCCATGAAAAAAATTGCTTTGTGATTTTTGAAATGGGCAATTTTTTTCCCTCTCGCCCTTTCAAAAAAGGGAGAGATATTTTGTGGGGAAAGGGGAAAGGGGGGGAAAAGGAGAACTGAGACATAGAAGTCGAAGGAGAGGAGGGGGGGGAAAGGGGGAAAGGGCGCCCCGCTTTTTTTAAAAAATATATTTTACAAAATTTTGAAAAATAAACACCCCAAATATGTTTTGTGTTTTGTACGTTTCACACACACTTTTCACAGGGAAAGTGCAGGGGAAATGGGAAATCATTTAAAAGTACAGCTTTTCCATTTTTTTAAGATCACCCTTTTTTGGTTTTCTAAGCCCCTGCTAGCCATGAGTTTTTTAAATATTTTTTTTTCTCCAAACTGAGAAAAACCCCGTAAATTTTTATCGAGGGACACGTTATCGAAGGTGGGGGCGACTCCCCCTCCAAAAAAAGGGACCCCCTTTCCCTTTGCCTCCCCTTTAGCCTGTTTTTTAAAACTGGGGTTTTTTGCGTTGTGCTTTGTGCTTTTGTTTTTTTGGTATAGCGCATCACACTTCCACCTTTTAAAAAATTTTTTCCCAATTTTTCCCCGGGCAAAAAAACTTTGTAAAAATACGTTTTTTCCATGATTTTTTTGATTTGGGACGAAAAACCTGTTTTTTTGGGTTTAAGAAATTTCCTTAAAAAAACGAAAAAAACTAAAAAACCCACAGAAACATAACCCCTTTTAATGGCCATTTGCCTACAGCCCCAACCCGAAAGGGTTTTTTTGGAAAGCAAAAAAGGGTTAAAAAAACCCTATCTTTTGTGACGGATTTTTTTTTGGTTTAGTGAATGTAAGGGGGTTTTTCCATAATGGGAGCGGTGGTGGCATGGAGGGGGGCCCTTCCTCCTTCCCCCTTCCCCAATTTTCCTTCTTTTCCTTTCCCCCCTTCCCCATTTTCCCCTCCTCCTCCCCCTTTTTCCACTTCTATTTTTCCCCCCGTCCCCCTTTCCCCCTTTTCCTCCCCCTTTCCTCCTCCTTTTTAGAAACCTTTCTACTCTCCTTTTTTTCCTTTCCCCCTCCCTCCTACCCCTTTCCATTTTCCAAAATCTCTCCTTTTCCCTCCTTCCCCCCCTCCTCTTTTATCCCCCTTCCACTTTTTATTTCCCCTTTTCCCCCCCTTCCCCCCCTCCTCCTCTCCCTCCCCCCTCCCCTTCTTTTTCCTCCTCCCTATTTCCCTTTTCACCCTTTTCATCATAAACCACCATTACATAATCATCTTTCATTCCTCACCCTCTTTTTTTATTATCTCTTTTCTCACCCCTTCCACTTCTACTCCCCGCTTTTTCCCCTTCCAAACACCCCACCCCAACACCACAAAACACACACACACCCCACACAAAACACACACACACCCCAACACACGCAACACAAAACACACAACACCCCAAAAAATTAAAAATAATATTTATATATATTATATAATAAAATTATACCCATATAATTATAATTTTATATATATATAATGCATATAATAAAATTATATATATAAATTAATTATTTTTAAATATATTAAAAAATAACAAAAATTTTTGAGCCAAAAAACCTGGCAAAAAAATAGCATTTCCCAAAAAAAAAAATTTTGAAAAAATTTCGCAAAAAAAAAAGAAAATGGGAAAGGGAAAAAAAGGGGGGAAAAAAGGGTTTAATGTACAAAAAGAAACAAAAAAAAAAAAAAAAAAAAAAAAAAAACTTTAACCATAAAAAAATTTAAAAAAAAGGGTAATTAAGGGCCATGAAATTTAAACCAAAATTAAACTGTGTGGTGTTGCGTCGTTTTTTAAAACCGGGGTTTTTAAATTCTTGGGGAAAAAATTAAAGTTCCCCCGAGTTTTAGGAGGAAAGCGTTTTGTATGTTTTACTGTAGACTTTTCCCTATTTTTTTTGAATTTCAAAAACAGTAACACCTCCAAATAAAGGGCTTAAAAAAACCCCTTAAATCGGGGAAATAAAAAGGGTTCAAAACAAAAGTTGTCATTTTTTTAAAGAACACCCCTTTGGAGGGATAACAGGAATCTAAAAAAAAAATTTTTTTTTTTTTTTTTTTTTTTTTTTTAAGGCCAAATTTTCGTTAGTAAATAAAGCCTAAAAGAATTTTAAAAGGAAACTCTCGAAGCCATCCTTACTTTTCAACACCACACACACCACACACACACCCCACTCACACACCCCACCCCAACCCCAAACACAAAACCCAAACACCACACACCCCAACACACACATATATATATATTAAATGTTTATATATATATTTTTAATATATATTATAAAATAATATTATGTTACTAAACCTACTTACCCTTTTCTCTTATTATTTTGTGAATATTATATTTTATATATATATATAATATTCAAATATTTTATAAAAATATAGGGCCATATATATATATTTATATATAAAATATATATTTTAAAATTTTTATATATAATTGGTTTGGTGGGGTTGTGGGGGTTTTTGTGTGTGGGGTGGGGGTGGGGTGGGGTGTGTGGGGGTGTTTTATTATTATATTATATATATTATAAAATAAAAATATAAAAATTTTAAAATTTAAATTTTTCGAAAAATTATAAATAAAATATTCCCAAATATATTATGTTTTTTTAAATCTTTTTTCTTCCATTCCTCTCCCCCTTTTCTCCCCAATCTATTTTTATATTATAGATAAAACATACCAAACATAATATAAAATATATATCTTTATATATATTTATATAATTTTAATCTAAACCACACACAAACCCCAAAAAACACAACCCCAACAAATACTTTAATTTAATACAAAATATATAAAAAATATAAAAATTACATTTTTCAAAAAATTTTAAATAGGGGCACACAAAAGCTATATAAAATGAGTAGATAGATTTATCCTATATATAAAAAATACAAAAAAATTTTATTTTATTTTTTAATTTTAAAAATATTTATTATATATATATAATTTTATTATTTCCATTTTTAAATATCATTAAAGGGGGCCCAAAACGCCGGGAGGGGGGCGCAGGCCCCGCACCCAAACCTTCGCTTCCAGCTACGGGGGATCCCTTTGGGGCAAAGGGTCCCCAAAGGAGGAAAACAGGGCCCCCATCTCAAATTCCCCCCAAAAAACGGGTCTCGTCGGCTCCCCCAAACCCATGATCCCCTAGGTCCCCCCAAAAAAGGTTTTCCCCCTTTCCCACCCGGGTTTTTGCCCTCGAAGAGGGGGGACAACCGGGTTTTTGGGCACCCCGTCCATAGGGAGACGACCTAGGGGGGCCCAAATATACCCTGAGTTGGGGGACCCCCGGGATTTGCAAGTAACATTTCCCCCACCCCCATTCCCCAGGGGTGAAAAAACCCCCCCGGGTTTGGGGACACGGGGTTCCTCCCCAAACTTTACCCCATAAAACCGGGCAAAGGGATTTCTTTAAAAAAAGGCATCAAGGCGAGCCCCCAAGGGGAACCACTGGATAATGTCCGGGTTTTTTTGGCCTTCCATAGAGAAAAAAACGGGCCCAGTTTTCAAAGTTTTTTAAACGGCACTTGGCCCCTTTGCATGGGTTTTCCCGACATTTTCCAAAAACGTTTTTTTTTTTGATCGAGTTTCCATGGCTCCTGTTCCCAAACCAAACCGGGGCCCAAATTTGGATTTCCTGGTCTAAACCCAACCCAGAAAATATGGAACTACGCTAAAAAGGGAGGGAAAAATTTTCTGAAACCTTAAAAACTCTTCGCCGCAAGCATGGTAAACTAAAAACTTTTTTCCCCAAAACGGGCCCCCAAAAAAGGCCCCGGAATTTTTTGGCCCTTGGCCCCCAGGAGACCCTGGGGGCCTGGGGCCCCGGGCCTTTTGCAAAAATCATAAAAGGAAGCCGCCCCCGGGGGACCCCCAAGGGACCCCAGATAGGATGCAAAAAATCGTCGGAAAAAGTAAAAGGCCCCCGAGACCTTAATAGTGCCTTTTTTTTCCCCAAAGTAGCTTTTGCCCCCTTTTACCCAGCCCCCATAAAAGTGTTGAAAAGTTTTTTGATGAAAAGGACGCACCCTTGCCTCACCCCTTAAATTTTAAAGGGAAAAAAATTTTTGATTTTTCCCCCCAAAAACATTTTTACAGCACTTTCATTACCAGTAAAGGCTTCCCTTATCAGGCCCCAAATCTGTGCCCGGAAATTTTCCCCTGGCCTCGGGAAATCTCCCATAGCGATTCCGTTTGCCCGGATTCAAACCCCTTTTTTGGGTCAAATTGTAGGCTCCCAAGAAACCCCCAAAAACCCCAAAAACTAAACGAGGGGGGCCCGTTCCCCCAATTTTTTTGAAGCGTTTAGAAATACGGCCCTTACCCGGGGACGTTCCAAAGGGGGAAACCCCGACTGCTCCGGTCTCGGAGCCTCGGGTAGGGGGGTTTTGCGGATCCGTTTCAAAAGAATGTGGGGGGAAAACCCTTTGGGCTTGGAAAATGTTTGAGCAGGGGAAATTTCCCAGGGTTTAAGTGTTTTACGGGCCCCCCCATCGACCCCCTTTCCCCCCAAAGGAAGGGGGAATGAAAAACGCCCTAAAGAAATTTCCAAAAAGGGAAATTTGGTCCCAACTCCCAAAAATGGCGTCAGGGGTCTATGAAAGGGGCCCCCATGCCATAGGTTCCCCCCCCACCCCTTTTGGGCATTCAGCAGGGAAAATAAAACAAAATGCCTGCAGTTTCCCCCATTTTTTCCACTTTGGAAATCGCCTCCAAAAACCTCATTTGGGGGTTAGGGGGTTTTTCCCTCGCTAAATGGGGGGGTCCCCCCCCACGGAAATGAGACATCCCCTTGAAATCCAAGCAAAAACTGTTTGGAGGGGCCGGA
This sequence comes from Penaeus monodon, assembly GCF_015228065.2. Classification (NCBI taxonomy): domain Eukaryota; kingdom Metazoa; phylum Arthropoda; class Malacostraca; order Decapoda; family Penaeidae; genus Penaeus; species Penaeus monodon. Next base: position 102,210 of record NW_023663437.1, read on the forward strand.
CCTGGTACAACGGGTTCAAAAAATTGACTCCAGAGGGAATCCATCCCCCCCCCCCGCTGTTTGGGGGGACTGAGCCCCATCTGTGGGAGGGCTTAAAATTTTCTTTTTTCCCCAGGGTTTGGTAGGGGGGGGCCAAAAGGCCCCCTTTTTTACCGGGGGAAAAAGGCCTTCAAATTCCTCAAAAAGGTTTTCCTTTATAAAACTGTTCCTTGTCCCTTTCGGGCATTTGCCCCGGAACCCCTAAAACCACCCAGGGAAACAATGGGGACTTGTTTTCGCTTTTCAGCTGACCCTTTGGGGAAAAAGGGCTTCAGGTCCCCTAAGACTTGGGGGAGTTGGAAAATTTTTTTTGGCCCTTTTGGGCCCCGTAGGGCCAAGGGGACCCCCTTTAAAAAACCGGGCCTTTGGTTTTACGTTTTTTGAAAAAAATTTCCACAGAGAAAATTGGGGTTCCGGGGGGGTTTTTGGGTTTGGGAATCGGTCAGGGGGACGGCCATTTTTAAAACCCAAGGGGGCCCCCCCCTCCCTTAGCCCCTGTCCGGGTTTAAAACCCTTAGGGGGGGGCCACTGGAGGGAGAGGATTTTTTTTGAAGTGGACCCACGGGGTTACCAAAAAACCACCCTATGGTGGGTTTCCACAAAAACCAAAACCCCGGGTTAAAAACCCTCCCGTTTTTGGAGGATCCTTCCTTTCGCCTTTTCTAACAAAAAAATTGGGGCAATCCCCGGGGGCCCCAATTTTCCCCAATTTTCGTTTGAAACCAAGTCCCGAGGGCCGGAAATTGGGGAGCCCCCTGGTACAAGGACCCCAGGGGATCCCCCCTTTTTTTTTGGACCTGGGGCAAAAAGGCCCCAGAGAAGGGGGGGGACTATTCTCGCGTTTGGGTTTCAGCCCCCCAAACCCAGGGGGGGGCCGACAGAAAAATCTCGAAACCAGCTCGGCCCACCCCCCGGATCCCCGCATTAAAATTTCCCCCAGAAAAATGCAAAAAAATCTCCCGGGGGGGAAATGGTCTGAACAGATCCCAATTTTGGCTTTAAATGCCTTTTTCAATAAATTTTATTTTAACATGGGTTTAAAAAATTTGAAATACAGCAATGGGGAACAGGGAACCCAAAAAGGAATTTTTTCAGTCTCAGGGAAATTAAACCCCCCACCCAACCGGTGTCACCCAACAAACCGGGGGCCCTTAAGTGGGACTGGAGTGGAAGGGCTACCCCCGGGAGCTGGAAAACCCATCGCTGCGGCCCGCCCAAAGGGTGGGTGTAACCCCCCACACGGGATCGTGCCGCTACCGGGGTCTTCTCCCTCTAAAGAGGGCGGGGCCCCTAAACTCCCAGTCGTTCCCAAATGCCCGCGTTTAGGGGGGTTTCCCGTCACCCTTTCTGCAAGGCCCGGATTTTTTCCAATTTGCCTCCCCGGAAAGCCCCCCTGAATTAACCCCGGGGGGTTTGGCCCATTTCCCGGGGCAGGGGCCCCCCCTTTTGCCGCCCCCCCCGGGACACACCCCCAAAAATAAAGGGGGTGGGGAAAGGCTTTTTGGGACCGCCCATCCGCCTGGGGGGTTCCCGGGGGTTTGGGGCCCCAAAAAGCTTCATGGGGGGGTTTTGGAAACCTGCTGGGCGCAGGCGGGGACGGAAAACAAACCCTTCCCACCCCGACATTTGCCCTCCCAGCGGGACCCACAGCCCCCGCCTTGCTTTGCTGGGGAGGGGGACAAAAAACCCCTCCCCCCAGGTTTTTTCCAAATTTATCTTGAGTTTTCCCCAAAAAGGGTTTTTTCGGGGGAGGAGGAGGAAAACGAAAAGGGCCCCAAACCTCCCAGAAACGCCCCTTTAACCCGGAAGTGGCTAGGGGGCGGGGATTGGGTACGGAGCCAGGGGCCAGTGCTGCCCCCGAACCCCCCCATAGTTTTGGGCCCGGGGGCCCCGAAAGGGGTGCCCCTTTTCCCCCCCAGGGTTTCCCAAACGAGGGGGCCCCAATGCAAAGTTTTTGATGAGGGGAAACCCCTGGGGACTGGCAGGGGGGGGGAATTTAGGAAAAAAAGCTCCCCCTTTTTTTCGCACTGAGTTTAAGCGGGGGGGAAAGCGGGCAACGAAAAAAGGGGGGCAAACAAGGCCCCTTAAAAACTATTAGGTTTCCCAAAACCCCATCGATTCCCATAACCATGCGTGTGAAGCCCCCCCCCAAAGAAATAGGGTGTAATATATATATATTTATTTTATTTTATTAAAAATTTTATTTTATAATATAATAAAAAAAGTTTTGGGGGAATAATGCAATGCCCCCAATTGATATCGAAAAAAATAAAAACCCTCCCTAAACCAGGACTCGAACCTAGGTCCCCTCCGGGGATAAAAACCCGGGGGCCAGTGAAAAAAAACCCCAAAAAACCTTTGCCCCCCAGGGGGCCCCATTTAAAAAAAAGGGGTGAAACTGGGGACCCTTATACCCCCCATGACTTAAACCTTTCAAATTTCCATCCCTTGATTTTTATAAACAGCAAAAGTTTTTTACGTTTCCACCCCCGGGGCACTGGGTTGGAAAATTTGGGTTTTTTAGCAATTAAAAATCCTAATTTCGATGCCCCTGAGGTTTTTTTTTTATGAAAGTGGAATAATGAAATCCCCGAAATTGATACCCGAAAAATAAAAACCCTCCCTGACCAAAATTCAAAACCCTGGTCATCCGGGTATAAAAACCGGACCCCAGTGTTTAAACAACCGGGCCACCCGGCCCCCACTAGAGGAGTGTGCAACTAGGATTTTTAAACTAGCCCCCATAACTTTCCCTTTTCCTACTCAAAACTTGAGTAATAACAGCGAAAGCCCTATTTCAAGAAATGATTAGCCCGGGGTAATTTTTTGGGGAGCTATTTAAGATCCTAGTTCCCACACCCCTTTTTGGGGGTTTGTGGGGGAAAAAGGGTTTTGGTTTTGGCCAACTGGCCCCCCCGGTTTTCCCTTCCCCGGGTTAAACCTGGGTTTTCCGGCCCGGGGCCCAGGGGGGGGTTTTTTTATTTATATATATATATATTTTAATATATAAAATATTTTAAAATATAAAATTATATAATGTATAAAATAATATATTATATATTTTAATATATAAATATATATGTAGGGAATTAAATGTTATTTTAAAATTTAATTATAAAATATTTTTTAATTTTATATTTTATATTTTTCATGTTTTTTTGTGCTTTGTTTTTTTTTTATGTAAATAGTATTTTAAATATTTATATATATAAAATGTGTGGGGGTTTGTGTGGTGTGGGTGTGTGTGGGGGGGGGTGCGTGGGGTATTCATCATAATTGAACCAAAACAACGCACCCCACCCCCAAAACCCATACACACAAAAAAAAAAACACTTACCCCAAAACAAACACAAAACTTTACACAACACACACACAAACACCCACCCCCCAACACACACACAACACCCAAAACCACACACAACACAATTATTTTATATAAAATATAAATATTTATTATTTTATATACACCCCCAAAACCCCACACACCCCACACAAAACCAAAACCAACCCAAACACACTCAACCCACCCCAACCTCACCCCACTCACTCATTTCACCCCACACTCACCACACACACCCCAACACATCCCCCCACAATATATAACATAAAATTTATATATTGTGTGGGTGTGGTGGTGTGGGGGGGGTGTGTGTATAAAAAAAAAAAAAAAAAAAAAAAAAAAAAAAATATATATAATTTTATTATATATATATTATATTATATATAAAATATATTTATTTTATATGTTTATTTAAAAAATATTACATATTTAAATACATTATATTATATATTTAAATAATTTTATATTTTATATATTAAATTTTTTTTTTTTTTTTTTTTTTTTTTTTTTTTTTATTTAACCCCCAAAACACCCCAACAACACCCCACCACACCCCACCAAAATTTTATATATATTAAATATATTTTGTGTATTGTGTGGTGTGTTTGAGTGAGTGTTGTGGTGGATTTGAGGATGGGAGTGATGAGTGAGTGTTTTGGTGTTTTGTTGTGGGGTGTGGGGTTTTGGTGTTTTGGGTGTATATATATATTATAAAATATTTTAAATATATATATATATTTGTGTGTGTGTGTTTTGGGGTTGTTGTGTGTGGGGTTGGTTTTGCGTTTTTGTGTTTTTTGTTTTTTTGGTTTTGTTTTAGTGTGTGGGGGTTTTTTGTGCGGGGACGGGGGTTTGGTTGTTTGGTTTTAATGTTTTGGGGTGGTGGTGCTTTGTGTGTTTTTTAAAATTTAGATAATTTAAAACACGCACACCACACACCAACAAAACCCCAACACCCCAACCAACCACACAAATATAATAAAACATTATATATACTATTCAATAAAAAAAACCACGCCAAACCCCCCACATGTATATATTTTAAAATATTATAATTATAATATTTTAAAATTTTATAAATACATAAAACTTTATTTTAATAATATAAATAATATATATATATATATATCATAATTATATATAAAAATTTTATATAAATTATTATATAATATATAAAATTATAAAAAAAAACAAACCCTCCCTGACCAGGACTCGAACCTGGGGGTTTAAACCCCGGGGTATAAAACCGGGAGGCCATTTGCTATCCCAAAAACCAGGGCCAAACAAACCCAAAAAAAAAAGGGGGTTTAAACCCGGGGAATTTTTACTAGCTCCATAACTTTTAACCGTTTACTAAAATTTTTGAGTGGGACTTCGTTTGCCCATTACTCAATTTGGGAGTAACGGAAAATGTCTTTTGGAGCTAGTAAGATCCTATTTGCAAAAACCCCTCTTATTTGGGGTTCGGGGTTGGCAGGGTTGGGTTTTTAGCACGGGGCCGGGGGGTTTTTCTCCCCCGGGGAGTGACCTTTTTTCGGCCCTTTGGCCCAGGGGGGGTTTTGTTATTTATCGTTTCCCAATGCGGCATTGCATTTTCCCTCTTTCAAAAAAAATTTAAACCCCCAGGAATCGGGGACTTGGAAATTTAAAAAATTGTTTAAAATAAAATTTCCCCCAAAGGGGCCCAGGGGGATGGGGCAAAACTTCCTGCCCAAAACCCTAAAAGTATGAGTAAAAAGGAAAGGGTTTTATGGAGGTAGAAAAGATCCTTTTTTGCACACTCCTTTTAGGGGGTTCGTGTGGCAGGGTTTTGGTTTTAAAGCATGGCCCCCCTTTTTCATCCCCGGGGGAGGCCCCTGGTTCGAGTCCTGGTAAAGGGGGGGGTTTTTTTTTCGATTAAATTTGGGGGCCCTTTGGCATTTTCCCATCTTTATTTATATTTTTTAAAATTTTATATAATATTATTATATTATATTTTATAAATACACATATTTTTGGGGGGGGTGTTTCCCCCCCACCATGGGGTGTAAAATCGTTTGGTGGGGGTAACCTAAATAGGGGTTAATTTCCCTTGTAGGGCCTTTTCTCGCTTGAAAGCTTCCCCCCCGGCTAGCTCAGTGCAAAAAAAGGGGGGAAGCAGCTTTTGCAAAGCCCTCCCCGGGCCAGGTCACACCCTTCCCCCATCATAAAAGGAATTTTCCTGCAGTGCCCCCCTCGGGGCCACCCATGGGTAATGGGCCCCTTTGGGCCGGCCCCCAGGCTAAATCTAGGGGGGGGAAATCTGGGAAAGGCACCCCACGGGCCTGGCCCCCGCCAAAACTCCACCCCCCTACCCCACCCCTTGGGGAAAATGGGGGGGTTTTTCGGGGGAAAGGGGGGGGCCTTTCCCCCACCCTCCCCCCCCAAAAGGGCCCCTAAAAAGGGTCTCAGATAAAGGGGAAATCCCGGGTGGGGGGGGGGTTTTTGGGCCCCCTCTCCCCCCCAAGAAAAGAAAAGGGCGAGCTTTTGGGTCCTGCGGGGGGGAAAAATTCGGGGTGGGGGGAGGGTTTACTCGCCCGGGCCGGGCGCCCCAGCAGGGGGCCAAAAACCCACCATGAAGTTTGGGGGGGGCCAAAGCCTGGGGAAAACCCCCAAAAAGGGCGGATGGGCGGTCCCCCGGGCCGGGCCGGGGCCCCCCCTTTAAATTTGGGGCTGGGGCCCGGCGGGGGGGGCAAAGGGGGCGGGGCCCCGGGGGTAAACCACCCGGGGTTTTAACCCTCAGGGGTGTTTTTCCCGGGGTAGGCCCCCTTTGGAACATCCGGTCCTTGCAGCAGGAGGGGAGCGGTTTCCTCTCCCAAATGGCGGGCTTTGGGAAGCGACGGGGGGGGTTGAGGGGGCCTCCCCCCTCTCAGAGGGAAAAAAAGGGTAGCGGCCCCGTTAGGGGGTGGGGGGGTTTAACCTCTACTGGTGGGGCCCGCAGCGTTGGTTTCCCCCTTTCCGGGGTGTAGCCTTTTGCCATCTCCACCCCGGACTTCAGCCCTCGGTATTTGAGGGGGGCCCAAGGGTTTGATAGCGTTTTTTTTGGCATTGAGACTAAAAGCATTTTTTGGTTTCATTTTTTTATTGCTTTTACACTTCTACCATGTATAAAAAATTTGGGATGTGAAAGAGGCATTTTTTACCCCCAAAAATTCCCATCCGGGGCCCACGTTTGGGCCCCCGGGCCCGAGATATTTCCCTTTGGGTTCTGGGGGGATTTCCCAATGGGTTTAATTCCGGCTGTGGGGGAGCGGGGCTACGAGATGTTGCCCGGCCCCCATGGTTTCCGGGAAACGTTTCCCAGCAGCGAAAAATAGTCCCCTTCTCGGGGGGACTTTGCTGGGTCCCCAAAAAAAAGGGGGATCTCTGGCCCCTTTTAAAACCGCCCCAATCCGCTCGCGGGAATTGGTACAGCGTAGGGGGTTAAAAGTGGCCAAGGAAAATTGCCCCACATTCTTTTTGGGGCCAAGCGATGGGGATCCTCCAGAACTGCTTTTTTTAAAGGAGTGTTGATTTCTGTGCACCGACCATAGGTGGTTTTGGGCTACCCTGTGGGCCCCCAACTTCAAAACCCTCGTCCCCCCAGGGCCCCCCAAAGGGTGTTTTTCCCCCGGGGAAAGGGACGGGAGGGGAGGTTTTTGGTGCCCGGGGTTCACCATGGAAAGTCCCCCTGCCCGTTCACAAAAACCCCAAACCCCGGGAGGGAACCCATTTGCTCTGTGTGAGTTTTTTCAAGCACGAAAACCCTAAAACCCAGCCGGGGGGCCCTTTGGCGTCCGCCCAAGGGAAAAGACAAAAATTTCCCACCCCCCCTGGGATTTCCATTAGGGGGCCCAATAAAAGTTTTGTCCGAAAGGGCCCTCAGCGGGAATGCAAAATCAAGCCCCTTTCCCATTTTTTCATGGTTTGTGGGGCTGGGAAAAACGCTGAAAAGGGGCCCCAAGGGGAAAAAAAGTTCACCCGGGAAATTTTTGCTGAGGGAATCGAAGGCCTTTTTTTGGGTTTAAATGCCCTTCCCCCTGAAAACCAACCCCTGAAAAAACCCGAACTTTTAAAGGCCCCTCCTCACAGTTTGATGCAGCCCAAATTTCAGCGGAGGGAGGGAAATCATCTGAAAATCGGTTTTTTTAAAACCAGTTGTACCAGGTAGCCCCTCCAATTAGTTTTGGGAGGGAAAAGGCGTTTGCCTCAGTGCCTGGGGCCGGGGACCCCCCATCAGCGGGAAACCTCCCCCCCTAACTAAAGGTTTGGTTTGGGGGGTTTTCCCAAGGGTGAAAAATGGGAAAGCGGGCCAGGCATAAGGGGAAAATCCCTCAAAATCCAAAAGGGGTTTGGGGGTGAAACCTATGGCTTTGGGGCCTGCATAGAGCCCCTGATGCCTTTTGGGGCAGTCTGGTCCCACCCCTTTGCCCTCCCTAAAGGGGCGTGTTCATCCCCCTCTGGGGGGGAAAAAGGGGGACGAGGGGAAATTTGTAGAACTTACCGGGGAAATTCCCACTCCTCAGCTTTACCAGAAAGGTTCTCGCCCCCCATTCTTCAAAAAAACCGGATCCGAAAACCACCTACTGAGGCATCAGAGACCGGAGCAGTCTGGTTTTACTCCTAAAAAGCCCACGGAATTAGCCCCGTTAAACTAGGGGCTAAAAGTAATTTGGGGGAAAAGGGTCGCCCGTGATTTTGGGCCGGGGTTTCCCCTTCCCGGGCCTACACCCGACCTAAAAAAGGCTTTTTGACTGGGTTTGCATGGGAAATCGCTTTTGGGAGATCCTGGGGGCCGGGGAAATTTCCCCGCCCACAAATTTAATTGGCCTGATGGGAAAAGCCTTTTATATGGTACTGAAAGTGTTTGGTAAAGTGTGGGGGGGGGTATGTAAAAATTTCTTCCCTTTTAAATTCAGGGGTGAGGCAGGCTGGGCCCCTTGCTTCAACACTTTTAAACATTTGGGTATGGACTGGATAAGGGGCCCAGAGCTCCTAGGAACACTAGGAAACTTTTAAGGTTCCCTCGGACCTTGACTTTCCCCGACGTTTGGTTTCCCAAACCCTTTCCCGACCCTTTGGGAGTCACTTGTGGGGGGTTTCTTAGAAATTTAGAAATTTTGGAGGCGGGGGCCCTGGGCCCTAGGGGGTCTCCGGGGCCAAAAAAAACCAAGATTTCAGGATTTTGGGGCCCCTTTGGTTAGGGGAACCCTTTTAAATTTGATCCATGCTTGGGGCCCCGGAAGCCCTTTTGAATTTTTTCCAGAATTTTTACTTTACCTTGGTATTTGTCCATACCCTCTGGTTGTCAGCCCAGGAATTTCAGTAGAGGGGTTTGGGTCTGGAAAACAGGCCAGAACTCGATCAAAAAAAAAAGCTTTTTTTGGGATGTCGGTACCTATCCCAGAAGGGGCCAAGCTGAATGCCTTAAAAGGGGCTTTGAATTTGCCTTTTTCCCTCTAGGGAAAAGAAAAACCGGGGACTTTTCCCCATGCCCTTGGGGGGCTCCCCCTTGATCCCCTTTTGTAACGATTTCCCCTTCCCCGGGAAATCAGGGGGGAAACATTTTTGGCAGGCCCACGGGGTCCAACCGGGGGGTTACCCCGGGGAGAGGGCCATGGGCCCCTGTTATTTTCCCTAACCCGGGGAATCGCCAACTCAGGTATAGGGCCCCCCTAGCTGTCTCCCCTAGGGGAAACCCCTGCCCTTTCGGGTTGTCCCCCTTTGCGAGAAACCCGGGGGTTGGGGGAGACCTGGGGGAACAAACCTAGGAGACCCTGGCTTGGGAAAGCTGGGACGGGGGCCCTTTCCCGTGGGGGAAATTTAGAATGGGGGGGGTTTTTCCCCTTGCCTGGGGGGACTCCCCCTCGGGGAAACCCCTGGGAAAGCGGGAAGCGAAGAGTGGAGGGGGCCATGGGGGCCCCTGGGGTTTTTACCCCTTTGGGAAAATTTTACACATGTATATATAAAAACATATATTTATATAAAAAAAGGGTTTTTTTTTCAATCTATCTATTTCATTGTATAAAACCTTTTTTGCTAGGGAAAAATTTAAATGGGGAATTGTTTTTTGTATTTTTTTTATATTGTAAAAGTTGTATTTGTTTTGGGTGGGGTTTGGGTGGTGTGGGGGTGTGGGGGGTTTTGGTATAAAAATTTCTATATATTTTATATATAGAATATTAAATATATATTTTTATATGTATAAATTAATGAAAATTTTCAAATTTTAAAATAAAAATAATTGGGAGAGAAAAGGGGAGAAAAGAGATGGAGAGAAAAGATAAAAAAGATCCCTCCAAAAATTATATGGGAAAATTTATTTATTTTTTATACGAAAATTATATTATTATAAAACAAAATATAAAATATATAATTTTATATATAAAAAAAACCCCCCCCACCCCCAAAACAACAACCACACACCACACACACACCAAACCCCCACAAAAAATTAAAATATTATATATAAAATATATATTTTATTATAATATAAAAAAAAATTATAAAATATATTTTAAATCTAAAAATTTTAAATATATATATTCCCAAATATATAAAAGAAAAAGGAAAAGTAAATACGTTCCCTATTTATATTTTTTATATATTTATATATAAAATAATAAAATTTATTATATAAAATTAGTGTGGGGGTGGGGTTTTGTGTGTGGTGGGGTTTTGGTGTGGGGTGTGGTGTGTGTTGTGGGGAGTGGGGTGGGGTTGTGTGGGGGTGTGTGTGTGTGGTTATAGAAAAAATGGAGGGGTTTTGGGAAGCCCCCCCTTAAAAATTTTCTTTCTAGTTTGTTTTACAAACCGTAATGGGCCTTTTTAAAAAAAAAAAAAAAAAAAAAAAAAAAAAAAAAAAACTTTTGATGTTAGATCCTGTTATCGTCATGTGTGTTCTTAAAACATGACAACTTTCTGTTTAGACTTTTGATTTCACGATCAAGGAGTTTATATAGCCATGATTTGGAGGTGTTACTGTTTTTTGAAATTCAAAAAAATAGGGAAAAGTCATACAGTAAGACATACAGACGCTACCTCCTAATCTCGGAATCTTTATTTATTCACAAGATGAAACCAGAGTTAAACAACGACGCAACAGCCACACAGTTATTTACGGTGTAATTACGTGACCTTAATTACTTGTTTAGTTGTTTATGGTATGTTTTTTTTTTTTTTTTTTTTTTGTCTTCTATTTTGTACATACCTTTTCCCCTATTTTTCCCTTTCGATTTTTCTTTTTGTTTCGATTATTTCAAATTTTTAACTTTGAACTGCTATTTCTTGCCTGGTCTGGCTCAAATATTTTGTTATTATTATATATATATTATATATATATATATATATTATATATATACTATATTATATATGCATATAATATATATATATATATATTATATATGCATATATATATATAATATATATATATATATAATATATATATTAGTGTGTGTGGTGTGTGTGTGTGTGTGTGGTGTGGTGTGTGTGTGTGTGTGTGTGTGTGTGTGTGTGTGAAGGGGATAGCGGAGAGATAGAAGTGGAAGGATGAGAATGATGATAATAATGATGAGGATGATGAGATGATGATGATGATGATAATGGTGGTGATGATGATGATGAGGAGGAGAAATAGGAGGAGGAGAAGAAGGAGGAGGGGAGGGAGGAGGAGGAGGAGGGGAAGGGGGGAAAGGAGAAATAAATGTGGAAGGAGGAGTAAGAAGAGGAGGAGGGGAAGGAGGGAACGGAGAGATAGAAGTGGAAGGAGGAGGAGGAGGAAGATGGGAAGGGGAACGGAGAGATAGAATTGGAAGGAGAAGGAGGATGCCTCCTCCATGCCACCAGCAGCTCCTCATTATGGAAAGTACACTTACATTCATGCATAAACCAAAAACTCCGTCACAACGATAGCTTTTCACCACTTTTTTGCTTCTAAAACCGTACGCTTGGACTGTACGCAGTGGCCATAAAGCTGTATGTACTGTGATTTTCAGTTTGTTTCGTTTTTTTAAGAATTACTTAAACCAATCACAGTTATCGTCCACTCAACTCATGGAATACGTATTATACAAGTATTGCCAGGTAAAAATTGTAAAAATTGTAATAGGTGGAAGTGTGATGCGCTATACACATAAACAAACGCACACGCACATACGCATGAACACAGTGTAAGACAGGCTAAGGGCAGGCAGGAAAGGAGTCTTTTTAGGAGAGGAGTCGCCGCACCTTCGATAACGTGTCGTCGATAACATGACGGGGTTTGCTCAGTTTGGAGAAAACATATACAGAACTCATGGCTAGCAGACTTAGAACACCAATTGCCTGATCTAAACATGGAAGAGCTGTACTTCACTGATGCGATGCACTGCACTTTCCGTGTGAATGTGTGTGTGAATACGTACACACACACACATATATGTGTGTGTGGTGTATATACATATATGTATATATATTTATAAACACAGCGTGCGCCCTTTCCCTTCCCCTCCTCCTCCTCCTTCGACTTCTATGTCTCAGTTCTCCTTTCCCCTCTTCCTCCTCCTTCCACAACTATCTCTCCTTTCAGAAAGACGAGAGGGAAAATTCGCCTATTTCAAGAATCACACGCAATTTGTCATGGAAGGACAGGCTGGAGGAGATCGACGGGAGAGGGAAGTGGACGACGTCCGGGATTCTCCCCCCCCCAAAAAAAAAAAAGGACACACCTCAGACCGCATCCATGCGCTGTCCACGAGACCCCGCTCTTTCCTTGCCCCCCCCCCCCCATGTCAGGGCCCTCTATGGGAGGCAGACGCAGCTTTACCAGTCATCATAATAAAGTTACTGAGGTTAATGTTATCATAGATTCCAATTTATGATGGGCACCTTCATGTTTCCGTGTGTGTGTGAGTGTGTGTGTATGTGTGTGTGTGTGTGTATTTGTAATATATATATATGTATATGTGTATGTATCTATGTATAATCTATGTATATATATACATAGATTGATACATAGATAGAGAGAAATGGGAAAATATATACATATATGTTAATATAACAACAATAATAAAATATAAATGCATATATATGTATATCTGTGTATGTGTACAGGAAATATATATAGACAAATAACGGCCTGAATAACTATGTAAGTTCCCATTAAGATTACTAAACAAGCATCTATGTCTTAAAAGACTTGTTTAGTATTTACGAAGAAGGAGAGAGCGTAGCGACCGCCCAAACTCCTTGAAACTCCGAATTTTAGAAGTAAAACGTACGATTTTTTTCTTGTAAATTACACAATAATGGTCATGCCTTAGAAATTCAATCATATATATTTATATTTCGCTTGAAATGACTATTTGGACAATTAGAATATTTTTCTATTATACAATGTACAACAAATTGAGGAATGGAAACCCTGTTATGAGACCGACCTATGAATGAGGCTAGGGAAACCTCAAAAAAGAAGAATAAATGCAGCCAATGAACTTCACTCATATAAACGATATTGGATATATCTAATAGTATGTATTTATTTATACATTTATAAGTACATAAAGATAGTGCACATTATATATATTTAACAGGTCCCACAAAACACACTACAACCTTCCAGGTCGACAGAATCAGATTTTTTTCTTATCAAACAATAAAAATCAGTGTTTCTTTTGAAAATTGTATTGTTCTCAGAGGAACTGTTGCAGATAAATCTTTTTTTCTTGGTATGTTATATTCGAATATTATAACATTCTGTATCATTTCCTTAATCTGACTCTCGTGTTGTAGCCTTGTAGAAATTACTTAAAACCGATTCACAGTCATCATTAGAGACCGACCTCGGCATTCAGGAATACATATATACACAAGTATAGCAGATAAAAACGTAAAAAACGTACCATAGGGAAATGTGACGAAGTGCACATACACCACAACACACATATATGTATATATATGCACACACACACACACACACAAGAGGCACACACACACACACATTACACACACAACACCACACACAACACACACAACACACACACGCACACACACCACAAACCACACACACCACACACACACACACACAAATATTATATAATATATATATATATCATATATATAATATATAGGTGTCGTGTGTGTGTGTTGTGTGTGTGTGTGTGGTGTGTGTTGCGTGTGTGTGTGGTGTGTGTGGATTATATCCCTTCGTTATATTTGTATGATATATACATTATATGAATATGTAGATATGTATACATATGAAGAAGTAGATATATGTATGTATATCTGGTATATATATATGTTTGTATGTGATATACACACAAATATATTACATAGGTATGTCTTCCTGTTCCACGTTTCGCCTCCTCCCGTCACTCTTCTCCTGTCACCTCCTCCTCCTCATTGTTCACCTCCTTCTCCTCCCTAATCCATCCTTTACGTCATCTTTTCCTGTTCCCCCATCACGTTTACGTTAGGTTAAGGAAAAGCACGGTTTTAGATAAGTAGCGTTTGGTAGGTTAAAAGGATAATATATATATTATATTCGTGTTATATATATTGATATAGACATAGAGAGTATATGGATATTATAGAGATATATATAGATACTATTATATAGATATATGTATATATATATATTATAATATAGTGATATATTCGGATATATGTATCTAAATATATGTTTACTATACATATGATATGAAATATATATATATGATATATATATATATATAGATAGTATATATATTATACATGTACATGTAATACATATAAATACATTATTTATATGTGTGTGTGTGGGGGTTATTTGTGTTGTGTAATCTATGTCTATATAATTCTATTTTCATCTTTATACAACCACATACACACACAATTCCTCTCTTCCTCTTCCTCCTCCTACTCAACTTCCACTTCTCTTTTCGTTCCCCCCCCTCTCTTACTCCCTCCTCCTCCACTCCTCATACTTCAAATTCTATCTCTCAGTTCCACCTTTTCCCCCTTTTAAACTTTATCTGTTCGTTCCCGTTTCCTCTCCTCCTCTTCTTTTGTCACCCTTTCACTCTATCTCTCAGTTCCCCCTTTATTCATACAACAACGGTTTATAATGTATATATCGTATATTATATTGAGATATATATACATATCTAATATACATGTATATATATTTATGATGTATAATACACACACACACACCACTACACACACACACAAAGACACACCACACACGCACACACACAAAAGGACACCAACACACATACAGACATATATATAATATATTATATATATATATATATATCTGATATATATATATATATATATATATATATATGAGAGAGAGAGAAAGAGAGAGAAACACAGAGAGATGAATAATGAAATAAGAAAAAAAAATATAGATCATCTATATAATGCGTATACATTGTATATTTGATATTATATATATATATTATACTATATAGATATGTATATAAGCATATATAGATATTATAAATAAACATAAAAACACACACTAAACACACGCATACACACACACAACCAACAAACTGACACGTACAACAAAGACACCACAAACCACCAGATATTTATACATACATTCAATATTATACAGATATACATATCTACATATATATATATATACTATATATATATAGATTATATATATATATATATGTGTGTGGTGTGTGTGTGTGTGTGTGTGTGTCTGTGTGTGTGTGGTGTTTGGGTGTTGTTTGTGTAAAGTATGTATATATATATAGTTTTTGTTTTATCGTACAATGTACATATCACTAAATGTTATACCGCACACTCACACATACTCATACACATTCTTCTTTCTTTTAACGGTAGGTTCATGTCTGAGCCGCCGTGGTCACAGCATGATACTTAATTGTAGTTTTCATGTTGTAATGCTCTTGGAGTGAGTACGTGGTAGGTCCCAGTTCCTTTCCACGGAGAGTGCCGGTGTTACCTTTTTAGGTAATCATTCTCTTATTTTATCCGGGCCCTTGGGACCAGCACTGACTTTTGGGTGGTTTGGCCACCCATTGGCTAGGTAGGCAATCGAGGTGAAGTTCCTTGCCCAAGGGAACAACGCGCCGGCCGGTGACTCGACCCTCGAATCGGGTTGCCGTCGTGGCATCTTGAGTCGACGCCCCTAACCATTCGGCCACCGCGGCCTTGGCGATCATGGGCTTCCATGATTTTTCTTGGCAATTTAGAGGGGTTGGTTTGCCATTGCCTTCCGCCCGGTGTTTTTATCGAGTCACCATCTCTATTTACCCGGCACTGACTTGGGCTGGCTTGGCCACCCAGTGGCTAGGCAGGCAATCGAGGTGAAGTTCCTTGCCCAAGGGAAACAACGCGCCGGCCGGTGGACTCGAACCCTCGAACTCAGATTACCGTCGTGACAGTCTTGAGTCCGACGCTCTAACCATCGGCCACCGCGTCCCCCCACTCATACACATATTCATACATATATATATATAATTTATATATATTAAAATATATATATATATATATTATAAAATATATTGTTAAAATATAAAATAATTTTATATATATATATATATATAATATTTTATATACTAATATACATAAAAATATATTATATATATATATATATATATATATATATGTATAATGTATTATATATATGCGTTTTTGTAATAATTTATTTATATTAATGTAAAAATAAATGCAAAACAACAAAAAAACACAACCCCCACACACACACACAAACACACCAAAAAAACAAAAAAAAAAAAAAAAAACACATATATAAAATAATAAGAAATATAATCAAATAGAATTAAAAAAGGGGGGAAGGAAAGAGGAGAAAGGGTGAAAGAATGAGAAAAAGGGGGGAAGGAAAAAGAAAAGGGGAAATGGCGGAAACGGGGGAAGAAGAAAAAAGGGAAAGGAGGGGGAGTAGGAGGAAGGGGTTGGGAAAGGGTTTAGACGTGGAATGAAGTGGGGGAAGGGGGAAAGTAGGGGAAACGGGGAACTGAGAGATAAAATTTAAAGGGGATGAGGAGGGGGGGGAAAGGGAAAAATTGGGAGATATAAGTGAAAGGATTTAAAAGAGGGGGAGGAGGAAGGGGGAACGGAAAAGATAAAATTTGGGGAAAGAAGGAGGAGGAGGAAAGGGGGAAGGAAGGGGGAAACCCAGAAGAGACAGAATTGGATGGGGAGAGGGGGGGAAGGTTAACGGAGGGGATAGAATTGAAAGGGAAAGAGGAGGGAAACACCTTCCTCTCTTCCTGCTCCTCCCCTTCCCCCTTCTATCTCTCCGTTCCCCCTTTTCCCCCTCGTCTTTCTCCTCCCCTACTCCCCCCCCTTCCATTTTTTTTTCTCCTTTCCCCCCTTCACCTACCCCCCCTTTTCCTCCCCCTCCTCTTTTTTTCCGCTTTTTTTCTCCCCGGGCCCCCCCTTCCCCCCCCTTTCCCCTCCCTCCTTCTCCATATATAAGATAGGGAAATTATGGGTTTTGTCGGGTTTTAAAAAATATATATACATGATGGTAATAGTGTATATTTTATATTTTTGTAATATATATCATTATATTTTATATTTTAAAATTAAAAATTATTATTTTTATATATATATGTATATTAATGAATGATATTACGTTATTTTTAGGGAAAATTTAAAGGGTTCCCTTACTTTTGGTTAGGTTGGGTTAAGTAGCTTTAGGTTGTTACGTGGGGTTCCGTTGGTTCCCTTAAGATACGTTTTTGGGTTTAAAAAGTTTTCACAGACACACACATAAAAAATTTTTTAAAACAAAAAAATTTTTTTTTATATATATATATAAAATATATATTATATATATTATTATTTTTTTTATACATATTTCATTATATCTATGTATATTATAATTACTAAAATACATGCTTATATAATATAAATATAATATATTTATATATTTTATAATATATATTAAAATATAATA
This sequence comes from Penaeus monodon, assembly GCF_015228065.2. Classification (NCBI taxonomy): domain Eukaryota; kingdom Metazoa; phylum Arthropoda; class Malacostraca; order Decapoda; family Penaeidae; genus Penaeus; species Penaeus monodon. The sequence continues at coordinate 119,513 of NW_023663437.1, forward strand.
TAAATTTTTATATATATACATATATATGGCTTATAAATTAAAAGATGATAGAGTTTATATACATTTTTCTGGCGGTAAACTGTACTGGGAAACCCCCTATTAAATAAACTTTCCACGGGCCCTTACATATGGGGATTCCCCCCCTCCCCCTATGAAAGAAGGACGGGGGGGCCCTCCTTGCTCACGGAAAAAAGTACATCAGAGAGAGTGAGGTTAAAGGGTTTAAAACATAAGCTTAGGTTAGACAGAAAAATTCCCCCACCCCACGCCCACACACACAAACAAAACACAAAACACACCCACCCCACCACACACAAAAATATATATTTTATTTTATATATATTATTATTAACATATTTTAAACCCTATGGAAAATAAAATAATTTGTTTGTATATAATATATATGTATGTTCAACCCCACACCCCCCACACACCCCACACACACCACACCCACACACACACACACACAAACAACACACACCCACACAAACACCAAAACCCTAATATATATATATATATAAAATATATATATAAATAAGAATATATATAGATATATATATATAATTGTATAAACATACCCTACCCTATAATTTTTTTTTATTTATTTATTTTTTTCTTTCTTTCTTTTTTTTGTATATATATAAATTAATTTTACGTTATTTAGGAGGCAAGTTTCCCTTATGTAACTTTAGTTGGCTGGGTTGGGTTTGGTTAGGTATCGTTATTCTAGATTAGGTTAGGTTAAGTATTGTTACTTAATTTAGGTATATATGTTTATGTGATACAAACATAAATAACACACAAAACGCACACAAACACCTTACAATACACGCACCACACATATGCATGTATGGTTGGGTGTGTGGGGTGTGGTGTGTGTTGTGTTGTGTGTGTGTGTCGGCGGTGGGTATTATATTTGTATATAGTAATAATAAAACCTAACCAACCCCTACTTTAACTAACCTAACTAACCTAAAATTTAAAGCTACTTAACGTTAAGGTAACACAAACTACATAAATATGTGTTATTTTGTATATATATATATATAATATATATATATATATATAATATATATTTGTTGTGTGTGTGTGTGTGTGTGTGTGTGTGGTGGTGTGTGTGTGTGTGTTTGTGTGTGTGTGTATTGTGCATTGGGGTGTGTTGTATCTATATTTGTATATATACGTTACATTATACTACCTAACCTACTTGACAAACCCAAACCCTAACCTAGATAACGCTACTTAACCCTTTAACCTAACCTACCCAAAAGGTACACCAAACATACATAAAAATTACTATGTGAATTAAAAATTAGTTGTATATAAATTATTGTAAAATATATATGTAATGTGAATTTTATATTATATATATATTATAATATATTAATATAAAATATATATATATTATGTTGTGTTGTGTGTTGTGTGTGTGTGTGTGGGTGTGTGTGGTGTGGTTGTGTGTGGTGGGGTGCAGTTGTATACATATATATGGTTCTTTAGGTTAGGGAATTCTAAGGTACCTTCTCCTCCTCATTTTTCCATTTCTTCTCCCCGTTCAACGTTCCTCCCTTCACTTCTATCTCCCCGTTACCCATTTTCCTCCTCTTTATACTCTTTTTTCCCATTCTTCTCCCAGTTCCCCCTTTCTCTCATTCTCTCCCCCTTCCACTTTATCTTCCCGTTTCCACCTTTCTCCTCCTCCTCCTTCCAATTCTATCTCTCCT
>NW_023663437.1:144163-146663 GCF_015228065.2 Penaeus monodon
CATAGATACATACATAATATACATACGTAATACACAAACACAGAAATTATGCGCATATATATATATATATATATATATATATATAATATAATATTTATTGAAACAAATAGAGAAGATATATATATATAAAGATATATATATCTCATTATTATATCTACAGTATATATAGACATATCTATCTATATATATCTATATATATATATATATATCTCTATTCTATATACTTATACATATGTATAGATACATATATGTATTATATATAGATAGATAGATCTAAGATAGATAGAATAATAGTTATGGGTAATATAGATATATAGATATGTATAAATATATATATTCATATTTACATACATAGTATAACAACAATTTTATTACTATTGGTATTATATTATTGTTTGTTCTTATTATTTAGTATTATTAGCATTATTAGTTTTATTATTAGTATTATTTTAAAAAATAACAAAAAAAATAATAAAAATATTATTATTTCATAGCTGTATAGGTAGAAAGATAGATATAGGTGTGTGTGTGTTATGTAATGTGTGTGAGTTTATATTTATGTACTAATGTATATATGTACATATATAATACTTTTATACAGTATATATGCAGACATATTATATATCTATATAATATATATATAGATATATATATTATATTATAATATATATAGTTATATATATATCCATCGACACACACTTCTATTTATTTGCTTACTACCCATCAACCATCTATATAATTAAATAACCATAATAATAAAATTAATAATATTAATTATAATATTTTTAGGATTGTTGTTTATCATTATTTTATAACAATAGTAAAAATAACATTTATATATATATTATATATATATATATATAGATATATATATATATATATATATATTATAGATATAATAAATATATAATAGACATATATTATACTATCTATATATAGATTTATATATATAATATATACGATATAATCTATTATATATATATATATATATATTTCGGTAATACATAGATATTATTAAAAAAAACCCTCATATATTATATCTATACTATATCCATATACCCACCAGATTATAATGGATGCTCTTGCATTGGCTAATTGAACATCATAGAAGCTCTCTATTTCTTCATCACTGCAGTTGGATCATATACTTGTACAAGATTTAGTTGTACCTATTGTTTAGTTTTATTGGTACTGAAGCCACTCTTTCACTTATACTATAGAAACTAAGAAAAATACCCCCTAATTCCTGCTTGCTACCCTGTTGGTTTTACCTCTCCAAAACAGCACATGTCCATCATTTTAGTATCTTCTGTTCTTCGCCTAGTCTTCTAGACCTCACAGAGTCCCCCCAATATCCCATTTGATGAAGAAAGTTCCTCAAGTAATGCTACTTAAGTCGATTTCCGTTATCATTGTCCTTATATTATAGTGCAACGGTTCTCAACGGTGTGGCGGCCTGTTTTAAACCGGGGGACTTTTAAGCACCCTCCTGCCTGGAACGATCCTGATCGCCGGCGTAACCAGAGGCTCCTTTGCCTCTGGGTGAAATGAAGGCCGTTGCTCTGTTTGTCAGTCATGTTTTTTGATTGAGTAGGTAGGCAGCCGAGTTACCCCCTACCTACTGGCTTAGGTGTATCTGGTGAAAGGGGGGTAGTTTATCCGGGCTGCCACTGATAAGCCCCTCCAGCATGGTATGGCCCTGTCTAGTGTGGCTTTGTGTCCGCCACCATCGGCCTGCTCACTACCACCAGGGTATACTCCTTGGTGAGCCTTTGGTTGACTACAGAAGTGTGTATATGTGGGCTAATATTTTCTACACTGATTTTAATTATTCATGTATAACGCCCAGTGCAACACAGTTTGTTCACTTGCAAATGCCTCAGTAACAATGCTATGGTCATATCTCGTGCACTATGCACATGCAAGCATACACCTTTACAGATCTCTCATGCTTATAATATGCTACCCACTCCTACATTATACCCTACTACACACATCCACCTTCATACCATGTACAGACGTATGCGCATATCACTGCGTATAGATGTTTATACGCACCCCCAATGGCTAACACACCACACACACATCTTGTACACATTTTATGAACCTATTACCTCCCATACAAATATGCTATAGCATGTGCGACGCTGCACGGTGTATGCGTCACCTTCGTTATGAGTACACATTAGTGCTCACTCCACCTAAACATGTATATACTGGCTGTACATGCATATATTATCTATATATATATATATATAATAATTATATAGTATATATATTATATAATATATATATATATATACATATGCATATACACATACACACTACACGCACAACACACATTAGATACACACATATACATAAACATACGCAACATACGCATACATACATATACATATACAATACACATACATACATATAATAATGTACATACACGTATACATATACATACGTACAACATACTAATATACACTTATATACGCATAGACACACTCACAGC
>NW_023663437.1:162874-165374 GCF_015228065.2 Penaeus monodon
AGGGGGGGAACGAAAAGATAGAAGTGGAAGTTAGAGGAGGAGGAGGAAGAGGAAGAGGAGGAAGTGTGTGTGTATGTGGGTGTATAAATAGAAGAATAGATTAATATAGACATAGATTACACACACACCCAACCACACACACACATATATATATGTATTTATTATATATATATATATATATATATATATATGTATATATATATATATATACACGAATATATATATATATAAATATATATACTATAATATCAAGCTACTATTATGTATATATAAATATATATACACGAATATATATATAATATATATATACTATATATAAATAAATAATATATATATATATAGAGATAAAATATAATATATAATATATATATATAGTGATATATATATAAATACATATTGTAGTGTGTGTGTGTGTGGGTGTGTATGTGTGTGTGTGTGTGGTGTGTGTGTGCGTGTGTTGTGTGTGTGTGTTGTGTGTGTGTGTGTGTGTGTTTATACAAATTATACAAATACAAGATTTTGTATATATGTATTTGTATGTAAGGTATCGTGTGTCTATGGCGTTCGGATATGTTTTCGCTATCTGTGTAACCAAACACAATGTAACGTACCTAACCAATCCATTTAATCTACACAAACGCTACTAATCTACCGTGCTTTTCCTTAACCTAAGTAAACGTAATGGGAACAGGAAGATAGACGTAAAAGTGAGGGTAGGAGGAGGAAGGAAGGTGGACATGTAGGAGGAGGAGGAGAGGAGAAGAGTGACGGGGAGGAGGAGAACGTGGAAGGGAAGACCATAACAGTATGTTTGTGTGTGATATACACATACATATACATATATATGTCACCAATAACATACATATTACATTCTTCGTATGTATACAATTCTACATATTCATATATATGTATAATCATACAAATATTACGAAGGATATATATCCATTAAAACACACACACAACACACACACACACAACACACACACACACACGAAACACACATATATATATATCATATATATATAATATATATAGATATATAGTGTGTGTGTGTGGTAGTGTGTGTTTCGTGTTGTGTGTGTGTGTGTGTGTGTGTGCCTCTGTTTTGTGGTGGTGTGTGTGTGGTGTGTGTGGGTGGTGTGTGTGGTGGTGTGTGTGTGTGGTGTGTGTGCAACATATATATACATTATATGTGTTGTGGTGATGTTGCACTGGTACATTTCCATGTGTGTGGCATTTTTTACGACTTGTTTTTGTATTCTGGCTATACTTTGTATTATATAGTAATTCCATGAATGCCGAGGTCGGCTCTAATGAGGACTGTGATCGGTTTAAGTAATTCTACAAATATCACAAACATCGAAAGAAATCAGATTAAGGAATGATAACAGAATGTATGAATTTCAAATTATTAATACCAAGAAAAAGATTATCGAACAGTTCCTCTGAGAACAATACAATTTGCAAAGAAACACTGATTTTTATTGTTGTGATAGAAAAATACTGATTGTCGACCTGGAGGTTGTAGTGTGTTTGTGGACAGTTACATATATTAATGTATATCACGTACTTTATGTACTTATAAATGTATAAATAAAGACATCATATATAGCTATATCCAATATTGTTATATGAGTGAAGTCATTGCTGAATTTTTCCTTCTTTTTGAGGTTTCCATGCCTTATCAGATTCAGGTCGGCATAAAGGTTTCATTCCTCAATTTGTTGTACATTGTATAATAGAAAAATATCTAATAGTCAACAGCATTACACAGCGAAATATAAATATATATGAGTGAATTCTAAGCATGACATTATGGTAATTACAGAAAAAAATCGTATTTACTTCATAATTCGAGTTTCAAAGGATTTGGCGGTCGCTACGCCTCTCCTCTTCGTAATACTAAAAGTCTTTAAGCATAGATGCTGTTTAGTAATCTTAATGGAACTTACATAGTATTCAGGCCGTTATTGTCATATCTTTCCTGTACACCTACCAGATATCATATATATGCATTATATTTTATATGTTGATTTTAAATATATCGTAATTTTCCCATTTCTCTTATCTAGGTATCAATCTATGTATGATATAATAGAAGACATAGATAATACACATATACATATATATATATAATAAATACACACCACACACACACACACACACACAAAACACACAACACACACACAACACACACACACTCACACACACAGCACGCGAAACATGAAGGTCGCCATCATAAATGGAATCTATGATTACATTACCTCAGTACTTATATGTGACTGGTAAACTGCGTCTGCCTCATAGAGGGCCCTGACAGGGGGGGGGACAAGGAAAAGACGGGGTCCTCGTGACAGCGCAATGGATGCGGTTGGGGTGTCCTTTTTTTTTTTGGGGGGGGGGGGGTAATCCCAGGCGTCGTCCACTTCCCTCTCCCGTCGATTCTACCACAGCTGTCTTCCATGGACAAATTGCGTGTGATTCTGAAATAGGCGAATTT
>NW_023663437.1:167874-170374 GCF_015228065.2 Penaeus monodon
TCCATAGAGCAAAACTGGCAGTATCAAAGCCTTGAAGACATGCAGCTTGGTCCTTCTGCATAGGTACCGACATCTCCAGACGGTCTTTTGTTGATCGAGTTCATGGCTCCTGTTGCCAGACCAATCCGTCTACTGACTTCCTGGTCTGACAACCCAGAGATATGGACTACGCTACCAAGGTATGTAAAACTTTCTGTAACTTCAATGTCCTCGCCGCAAGCATGGATCAACTGAACGGGTTCCCCTAACAGGCCCTCAAAGTCCTGAATCTTGGTCTTGGTCCAGGAGACCTCTAGGCCTAGGGGCTCCGCCTCATTGCTAAATGCATCAAGAGCCGCCACAAGTGACTCCAAGGACTCAGATAGGATGGCAACATCGTCGGCAAAGTCAAGGTCCGAGACCTTAATATTGCCTAGTGTTGCTAGTAGCTCTGCCCATTATCCAGTCCATACAAGTGTTGAAAAGTGTTGATGCAAGGACGCAGCCTTGCCTCACCCCTGAATTAACAGGGAAGAAGTTCGACATACCCCCACCACACTTTACAGCACTTTCAGTACCAGTATAGAGGCTTGCTATCAGGCCAATAATCTGTGTCGGAATTTCCCTGAGCCTCAGGATCTCCCATAGCGATTCCCGATGCACCGAGTCAAACGCCTTTTTGAGGTCGATGTAGGCTGCAAGCAACCCACGACCAAACTCACGACGACGTTCCACAATTACTTGAAGCGCTAGTATACGGTCTATCGTGGACTTGCCAGGAGTAAATCCAGACTGCTCCGGTCTCTGATGCCTCAGTAGGTGGTTGCGGATCCGTTTCAGAAGAATGTGGGCGAGAACCTTGCTTGGTATGCTGAGCAGTGTAATGCCACGGTAGTTGCTACAGTCCCATCGATCCCCTTTCCCCTTCCAGAGAGGGATGAACACGCCCCTCAGCAGGTCAAAGGGAATGGTACCAGACTGCCAAATGGCAGTCAGGACTCTATGCATGCCCCATGCCATAGGTTCACCCCCAGCCTTTAACAGTTCAGCAGGGATATCACATATGCCTGCAGCTTTCCCATTCTTCAGCTTGGAAATCGCCATCCTAACCTCAGTTAGGGTAGGAGGTTCCTCGCTGATGGGTGGGTCCAGCACAGGCACTGAGACATCGCTTGCATCCAAGCTAACTGTTGGAGGGTCTACCTGGTACAACTGTTCAAAATACATGATCTCAGATGATCCATCCATCCGCTGATCGGACTGCAGTCATCTGTGAGGAGGGCTTAGAGTTCAGTTTTCTCAGGGCTTGGTAGGCAGGGCGAAGGTCATTTACCAAGAAAAGGCCTTCGATCTCCTCAGCAAGATTCCTGATGAACTGTTCCTTGTCCCTTCTCAGCAGTGTCCGAGCCCTACGCACCATGAAACAATGCAAGACTTGATTCGCATTCAGCTGAGCCTTGCGACAAGCTTCAGTGTCCTCTAATGACTCTAGGGAGATGGAATTCTGCCTTGCCCTTGGGCGAAAACCAATGGACTCCTGAGCTGCTTTGAGTTTTACGTGCTTGAAGAACTCACACAGAGCAACTGGGTCCGTCAGGTTGTTGGGTTCTGTGAATCGGTCAGAGACTGTCATGGTGAACCCACGGGCACACTCCTCCTCCCTTAGTCTGTCCAGGTGAAACACCTTAGGGTGGCCACTGGAGGGACGAGGAGTTTTGAAGTGGACCCACAGGGTAGCCACAACCAGCCTATGGTCGGTGCCACAGAACTCAACACTCCGGTAAACCCTGCAGTTCTGGAGGATCCTCCATCGCGTGCTAACAAGAATGTGGTCAATCTCCTTGGCCACTGTACCCATATCGCTGTACCAAGTCCAGCGATGCGGATTGGAGCGCTGGTACAAGGAGCCAGAGATCCTCCATTTTCTGGGACCTAGCAAAGTCCCAGAGAAGGAGACTATTCTCGCTGCTGGGATCAGCTCCCGAGCCATGGGGGCCGACAGACATCTCGTAGCCAGCTCGGTCACAGCCGGATACCGCATTGAAGTCTCCCAGAACAATGCAAATATCTCGCCGGGGGCAATTGTCTGCCACAGATGCAAGTTTGGCGTAGAATGCCTCTTTCACATCAATTTTATATACATCGGTAGGAGTGTATACAGCAATAAGAGACATGAAGCCAAAAGCATGCTTCAGTCTCAATGCCATAATACGCTCATCAACCGGTGTCACCTCAACTACCGAGGGCTGAAGTCGACTGGAGATGGCAATGGCTACACCCTGGAGGTGGTAACCATCGCTGCGGCCCGACCAGTAGTAGGTGTAACCACCCACACTGATCGTGCCGCTACCAGGTCTTCTCACCTCTGAGAGGGCAGCCACCTCAACTCCCAGTCGCTTCAATTCCCGCGATAGCAGAGGTAACCGCTCATCCTGCTGCAAGGACCGGATGTTCCAAGTGCCTACCCGGAAAGCACCCCTGAGATTAAGCCTCGGGTGGTCACTCCGGGTGCACGCCACCT
>NW_023663437.1:180374-181508 GCF_015228065.2 Penaeus monodon
TAGTTCTTATCATTCTCATCATTATTTTATTTTATTATATTTGTTATTATTATTATTACTATTATCATTATTTTTGTTATTATCATTACTATTATCGTTATTATTATTTGTGTTATTAAAATTATCATTATAATTATAACAATTACTAATATCATTATTCTAATTATCAAATCATTATCACTGTTTTTGTTGTTGTTGTTATCATGTTGTTTTATTATTACAATTATTATTACTATCATTATCATTATCACTATTATTATTATCATTATTATTATTGCCATCATCATTATCATTAATATCATTATTGGCAAAATTGTTATTGTAATCATTATTACAATTATTATTATTGATATTATTATCATTTTAAACATTTTTTTTACCAATCGCAGCAAAACAAAAATGGCGCCTTTGCCTCTGGCATTTCGTCGACTTGTTTGACACAGACCGTCGACTTCGTTGTTTTGCTTTTAAATTCTTTGGAATTTAATCGGAGTTTCAGAATCTATTGACCAGCGATTAAGCTTATTTCTTCTGGATGATAAAAGATAATAATAGCGCAATCATTAACATGATGACATGCTCTTGGAAAGTAAAATATCAGTGAAATGCGATGCTGGAATGTGACTTGCATTTAATGAGTTTAGGATAGGTTTAGGTTAGGTTTAGGATAGGTTTATGTTAGGTTTAGGTTAGGTTTAGTTAGGTTTATGTTAGGTTTAGGATATGTTTAGGATATGTTTTGGTTAGGTTTAGGTTTTGTTTAGGTTAGGTTTAGGTTAGGTTTAGGATGGGTTTAGGTTAGGTTTGGGTTAGGTTAGGTTAGGTTTAGGTTAGGTTTGTGTTAGGTTTGGGTTAGGTTTGGGTTAGGTTAGGTTTAGGTTAGGTTTGCGTTGGGTTTATAAGTTAATTTGGGTTAGGTTTGGAGTTAGGTTTGGATTAGGTTTTGAGTGGTTTGGGTTAGGTTTGGGGTTGGGTTTTGGGTTGGTGGGGGGTTTGGGTTTTGGGTTTGGGTTTTAGGTTAGGTTAGGTTAGGTTGGGTTAGGTTAGGTTGGTTGGGGGTTTTGGTAGGTAGGTTGGGGTTAGGTTGGGGTTATTAGGGTTGGGTTTAGGTTGGTTTAGGGGGTTTTGGTTAGG
>NW_023663437.1:186608-194108 GCF_015228065.2 Penaeus monodon
GTCCATATAAAATTAAAAAGGTAAAAAAAAAATCCCAGTCGAAAAAGCGGCAAAATCTAGCGAAACATAGCCTTTTGAGAGAATTTGGATAACATTTGATGATTATTAATATTATTACTATTATCATTATTATTATTAATTAGTATTATCATTATTATTATTATTATCAATATTATTATTATTATTATCATTATTACTTTAATTATTAGTATTATTGCCAAAAACTATATTATAACTGTATTAATAACAATAATAATAATAATAATAATAATAAGTATGAAAATAATAATACTAATTGTTATAATATTGTTATTAATATTATTATTGTTATTACTATCATTATTATGATTTTTCTGTAGTTAATTTGTAAAAATAATTATTAAACAGTAATAATTACAGTATAAACGATACTAATAAAATAATGATATAAAATAAGTATTATAAAAAACGTATATTATTTTATTGTTATTACTAGTATATTGTAGTGTTATTAGTATAGGTTGTAAAAACCTATATTACAACTGCATAATTGCAATAATAATGGATAATAATTGCAATAATGATGATAATAATGCAATAATGATGATAATAATGGCAATAATGATGATAATGGTGAGATAATGATGATGATGATGATAAAGATAATAATGATGATAACGATAATAATGATGATAACATGATGATAATAATGATAATAACAGGAATTATTAGGGTAATAATGATAATAATTTACCAGAAATTTATTAATCATGACAATAATGATGATAAAAGTGGAATAAAGAGAATTTGGATAACATTGATGATTAGAATATTATTACTATTATCATTATTAGTATTATTATTATTATTATTATTATATTTTATATTATTATTATTATGTTAGTATTATTATTCTTATTATTATATTATTTTTATTCATTTTATCACATTTTATTATCATTATTATTATTATCATTATTAACATTATTATTATTAACATTATTATTATGATTATTATTATTATTACGTTAATTATTAGTATTATTGGTAAAAATATATTATAACTGTAATAGTAACAATAATAATAATAATAAGTATAATAATAATAATACTGATTTTTATAATATTGTTATTAATATTATTACGATAACGATAATAATAATGATAATCATGATAATAATGATGATAATAACAGGAATTGTGTCCATATATAAGAAGAAAGGTAAAAAAAATAATAATGAACCTTCCCCCCTCCCCCCCCCCTCCCCATATAAGTCGAAAAAGCGGCCAAAATCTATCGAAATATAGGCCTTTTGAGGAGTAGACTCCAAAATGACGTTTTTTTCAATCATTGATGATTTTGGCAATTATAAGGGGAAGAATGATAAATGATTACCAGAATCTATGAATAATGACATTAATGATGATAAAAGGAGAGAATGAGAGAATTTGCGATAACATTTGATGATTATTAATATATTACTATTATCATTTATTATGATCATCATTTCATTATATTATTATTATTTTATTATTATTACTATTATTATTATAATTATTATTATTTTATTATTATTATTATAGTATTATTATTATTAATTACTTAATTAATAGTATTATTGCCAAAAAAAATATATTATAACTGTAATAATAACAATAATAATAATAATAATAAGTATAAATAATAATAATTATAAATTGTTACAATATTCTTATTAAATTATTATGTTATATTATCATTATTATTATTTTTAACTGTAGTTATAATTGTAAAATAATTATTATAAACAGTAATAATTACAGTAATAAACGCTATTAATTAAAATAAATGATATAAATAATGATATAAAAACGTTATTATTGTTATTATTATTGTATTACTATGATTATTGTAGTGTTATTAGTATAGTGTAAAAATATATATTTATAACAGCAATATTCCAATAAAATGATAATAATTGCAATAATGATGATAATAATTGCAATAAACGATGATAATGATGATGATAATGATGATAATGATGATGATAACGATAATACTGATGATAAATCATGATAATAATGATGATAATAACATTAATGTGTCCCATATATAATAAAAAGTAAAGAAAAAAATCCCAAAGTCGAAAAAGCGGCAAAAGCTTGCGAAATCTAGCTTGAGAGTAGAATCCAACATGACGTTTTTTCCACTTCATTTGATGATTCTGGCAATTATTAGGGTATTAATGATAATAATTACCAGAATTCTATTAATCATGACAATAATGATGATGAAAGCAGAGAACTACTGCACCAGTTTGTTTGCTTCTGCTTGAGAGTCGTGGTGTGTGCACCTCGGGACTGAGCGGCTAGTAGCTCGCATGACCCATGGCCCACAGCTTCTGTAAGGGTGGTTCGTGTCAAAGGACTACACCATGCCTGCCACTTTCCTGCCTGACTCTTTTGGCAAGTTTCCTTGGCATCCCTGACTGCTTCCTTAGGAGGTGTTAGGTGTCAGGGGTTCCTTTGCTTTCGGAAATGTTTTTACACATATCACTCTGTGGTTGACTTCCTTACATCTCGTCATTAAAGTACCAGGCAATCCTTATAACTCCTGCGACATGCCGAGTTTTAAGGTATAGTCTGCGATGCTGGAGAGCCTTGGTAGTTCTGTCTTTGTGAGTTTAGCTTTCTCACTTCAGGCTTTATCTGGAATTCTTTTCTCTTGCTGATTTGACCTGCATAAGGTCAGCTTGCTCTGGCACTGTCTGCCAGATTCAGCCTGTTCTGGCTCTGCATGTGAGGGTGTGGCCAGGGTTGGGGTGGGAGGGGAGTCTTCATGCCTGGGTGGGCCAGCTTCCTCCCTTACAGGACTGCGGCAGTCTGGGCCTTTGCGTCTTGGCGACCGTGACTGCTTTCCCTGACTGGACTTCCCAAAGCTGTTGCCTACTGCAAGTGACTACAGCAGTCAACAGGAAGAGTCATATCGTCCTCGTCAAAGAGGAGATTATCGTTCTAGAGGAGGCTTTTCCAGTGTTCTTGGAACCTTATCCTGTGGTCTTCTGCATTTTAGTGAGGTGGGACACTCCATTTATTGGAGATATCCGGTGCGGTGTGGAGGGGCTCTCCTCTTAGGAGGTCGAGAAAGTCTTTTCTGTTTTGTTCTGTTTCCAGACGGTGCCTGGGTAGGGAACAAATCTGGTCGGTTTTTAGTTGGTACATTTGGCTTTTGTGTCCTTGGCTTCCTTGTGGCTTGAGGCACACCCGGGCCGAGAATCAGGACCACCGTCTTACTGGACTAGGCGTACTCATTCACCGGCATTGCTCAGCCTCCAGGACTCCCGTCTCACAGCGCACAGGGAGTGCCATGCACGGCAAAGCGTGGTAGATGTGAAAACCCTTGGGAGAGACCAGAGGAGATGCCTATATTTTGAAAGCTCCTCAGAAGTGGGACACCAAGGGACTTGAAAGCGACGTAGCATGTGAAGCTGGTACGAGGCAGACCTCAACGATGTCTCTAACATGCTGCGCCAGAAAGAGCTTTCGTCGAAAGCGACGTGTATATATCTAGTCTTATCATAAAGGTATATACATAGATCTGTATAAATAACACCTATATACATGTACATATTTCGGTGGTCCTTTTAGGGAAACTGGTGGTTTATATAAGCAGGACGGCTATGCGGCGGTTCGAGACATCGTATAAATTCGGAGGTTACGTACTGTAGTGTTTGGTTGAACCTAAGCTGTGCGTGTTCTATGCAGAAGCCATGTAGGTGGGGGGAGGGGGAGCAAGAAATCTCCTGGCGCCGATGAAGGGGTGTGATTAACTAAATAGCATCGAGATGGTCGGAAGTCATATGCAAAGGTGCCTGGAACTATGTAACATGGATGGATGCCGACAAGCAGTGCTCGGATGGGTCACTTCTGTCCGTTAAAAGGGCCATTTCCTGAAATGTCTGCCATGAAGACAAGGGAAGATCAGTCGGGATAGTTTCCCGTTGGCCTTCATGACAGTTAGCTTTTACTGAGACACTTTCTAGGAGGATTGCTAGCCAAGGATAAAAAGTCCCCTCTATCTTTATTCTATTTATCCCATAGCCATCTATCTATAGGAGATATAAATAAATACGTGTGTGTGTGTGTTTAGGGATGTATAGGATGTGTGTTTGGATATGTGTATAATATAGAGAGGTATAGAGTATATATATATAAGATAAGAAGAGAGATATATAGAAGATAGATAGGATATATTATAATGTATGTATACAGACAGACATATATACAGAGATATGGTCACACACACACACACACACACACACCCACACACACCCACACACACACCACACCATCACACACACACACACCCACACACACACAGAGATATATATATATATATATATATAAATATATAATATATATTATGCAATACATATATATTTATATGTAAAGTATATATATATATAGTAGATATATATATAGATAGGAATATACTATTTTATATTATATATATACATATAATAGGCATAATTCATATATATATATATATATAGCTATATATATATATAATATATGTTTGTGTGTGTGTGTGTGTGGTGTGTGTGTATGTGTGTGTTTGTGTTGTACTTGTTGAGACACATTCATGTTGTCAGTATAATTTTAGGATTTTTTTTTTCTTTCTCTCCCCCCCCTCTTTCTTTAGCAAGGAAACGGAGTGTGATGAGGGCAAAATTTTGCAAAATGATGATAAAGCGACTCCCCAAAACGATAAAAGCTACTACAGTAAAATAATTGCATACATCAAAAAAGCATAAAAGGATCCCCTTTACAGTATACGAGACGAATGATCAAGTACAACGGAAACGCGATCATTTTTGAGCCATCGTATTGAGCGTATTGACATAATATATTATATAATATATATATATATTATCTATATATATATTATATATATAATATATATATATATATTACACATATAACTTATATACATATATATACACACAGAATATAATATATATATATATATATATATATATATATTATATATATTATATATCTATAATATATGTAAGGCCGCGGGCCGAGTGGTTAAAGCATCGGACCCAAGAATATCATGTGACGGCAATCTGAGTTCGAGGGTCAAGTCGCCGGCGGCGCGTTGTTCAGTTGGGCAAGGAACTTCACCTCGATTGCCTACTTAGCCACTGGGTGGCAAGCCAGCCCAATTCAGTGCCGGGTAAATAGAGATGGTGACTTCAATAAAAAACAACCGGGCGGAGGCAATGCAAAACCCACCGCTCTAAATTGCAAGACAATCATGGAAAATCCATAATCGCCAGCGTCCTGGTGGGACAGCGGCACTTGAAAAAAAAAAAAAAAAAAAAAAAAAAAAAAATAATATCTATATTAATCTAATATATATTATATAACATTATATATATATATAATATATATATATATATATATATACATAATATATATATATTATAGTAATGTAGATATATATCATAATTAAAATTTTGTTTATATTATATATGTAATATTATATATAAAATATAATATATATATAATATATATTATATATATATATGTGTGATATATATATTTACACACGGCACACACACCACACAAACACACACAACAAACACACAACACACACACACCAGCAACACACACACATATATCTATTTATATTTTATATATTTTTCTATATATATATATTATATATATATATATATATATATATATATGTGGCAAGGAAACTAGCCACTGGGTGGGCAAGCCAGCCCAAGCCAGTGACAGTCCCAGAACTAGGTAAATAGAGATGGTGATCGATAAAAAAAAAACAACAAAAACACCGGGTGGAAGGCAACGGCAAAACCACCGTCAAAATTGCCAAAGAAAATTCATGGTAAAATCCATGAAAATTCCGCCAACGGTCTGTAGGACAGGGCACTTGGAAAGAAAAAAAAAAAATAATATTATATTACAAAATAGTAAATATTATATATTTACATATAGGTATCATATATATGATATATATATACTATATATATATATATATATATATATATAGATTATTATAGATATATATATTGTAGATGTATATTAAAACAGACACACAAGAAAATATTTAATGTAATGTGTCATATATATACATGTATATGTATTATACATATATAGATAGATAGATATATAAACACGTCGCTTTCGACGAAAAGCTCTTCTGGACGCAGAACGGTAGATGACATCGTGAGGTATGCCTCGTACAAGCTTCACATGCTACGTCGCTTCAAGTTCCCTTGGTGTCCCACTTCTTGAGCTTCACAATATCTACAGGCATCCCATTCTCTAAAAACTGACTTACGCCTCACCGCCTGGTACCCCTCCCTCACCGCACCCAGCCGCTCCACGTCGAAAGGGACAGAAAAGGGCAGCTAAGATTATCTAGATCTGCATTCGTGTTACTGCCACTGGAACCTCCTCTTCAAGGTGCAGGACTAGAGCTCCCTCTCTGAGGTGACACAGCCTTTGGGTGGCTGTTTCACTGGAGAGGGAGGAAGGAGAAAAGACTTCTCGACCTCCTAAGAGGAAGGAAGCCCCTCCACAGCCGACACCGGATATCTCCAATAAAATGGAGTGTCCCACCTCACTAAAATGCAGAAGAACCACAGGAATAAAGGTTCAAAGAACACTGGAAAAGCCTCCTCTAGAGACGATAATTCTCCTCTTTGACGAAGACGATATGACTCTCCTGTGACTGCTGTAGTCACTGCAGTCGCAAACAGCTTGGTGGAGTCCAGTCAGGAGACAGCAGTCCGTCGCAAAGACGGCAAGGCCCAGACTGCCGCAGGTCCTGTAAGGGAGGAAGCTGAGCCCACCCTCAGGCAGAGACTCCCTCCCCACCCCAACCCTGGCCGAACACCTCACAGCAGAGCCAGCAACAGGCTGAATCTGTGCAGGACAGTGCCAGAGCAAGCTGACCTTATGCAGGTAAAGTCAGCAAAGAGAAAAGATGCACAGATAAAGCTGAAAGTGAGAAAAGCTAAACCCACCACAAAAGGACAGAACTACACAAAGGCTCTCACCTCCCAGTGAACACGCTAGCCTGACAACAGATCCCTCGACCAGCGAGGGACTTCACAAATGGAGTTGTCAGATTCGACTCTGAAGCCGAATATAAAAGACGTCTCTGATGGCACTATCCCAACATCAGACACACAATCTACGGCATACTACAGTGGAACATCTATGCTCAATAAAAAGAATGCCATCCTCCACGCAATAGTGGGATCAAGGACAAATGACGTTGTCATTCTCCAGGGAGACATTATAGAGGGGATGTTCACTCCCAGGCTATCATGTCTTCATGCGCCAAGCATAGTGGCAAAAGGAGGTGGATCACCGAGTCAGGGCAAAACAAATCCCATGCTACATAATAGGCCGACGCACCGCACTGTGGAGAGGACGTTGAATCTCTTGCTTTTGAGATTACGGATGGGGCCCCCTTAAGCTGTACTCGTGTGATCATAGGGGAGG
>NW_023663437.1:199108-201345 GCF_015228065.2 Penaeus monodon
TATTATATCATGTATTATTATTATTATTATATTATTATTATTATTTATTTATTATATGTATTATTAATTATTATTATATAGTAATATTAGTTAATTAATTATTTATTATAATATTATAGTTATTATAATTAACGTATTATGATTATTATTATTTATTATATTATTATTTATTTATTAATATTAGTAAAATTCAAAATATTATATAAATGAATCATAATAATAATAATTAATAATATATAAAATAATAACAATTGTATATAATATTGTTTGATAATATTATTATTATATAATCATTATTATTATATATAATACTGAATTGTATTATTATAAAATAAAGAAAAGAAAAATTAACCCAAGTCGAAAAGCGCAAATAGAAAATACTTTGAAAGTAGATCAAAATGGTTTTTTCTTTATTTTGTTTGCATTATTAGTTATATTGTTATTATAATTTTATAAAATATAATTATAACTGCAATAATTGCAATAAAGATGCTAATATTGCAAAATTGATGATAATTATTAATATATGATATATTATTATATATTATACACGATATAATAATTATATATATTAATATATTTAATAACAGGAATTTGTGTTATATATAATATTTAAAAGGTAAAGTAAAAAAATCCCAAAGTCGAATAAAGGTATAATTAGCGATATTATCCTTTGAAGTTATTATCACTAATATGACTTTTTCTTTTTTTGATGATTATGAATTTTTAGGTAATATATATATTATTATATTTCATTTTAATATTACATTATATTTTAAATTGATAATAATGCAATTTGGATAAATTTAATGATATATTATTAATATATATTATTATCTCATATATAATTATAATTGTTTATATTATTATTATATATTATTTTTTATTATTAATATGTTATCATTATTATTTTTGATTATAATTTAATTATTATTATTATTATAGTATAATTATTATTAATTAATTTATTAAATATATATTTATTATTATTATAACATTATTATTTATTATTAATTATTATTATATTATTATTTATTTTATATATATATATATTATTATTTATTATTATTACTTAATTATTAGTATTATTGCCAAAAAATATATTATAATGTAATAATAGCAATAATAATAATAATAATAATAACTAAGTATAATAATACTAATGTTATAATATTGTTTAATCATATTTTATTATAAATATATATATTATTTTAGTTGTTATTAGTATAGTTGTAAAAGATATATTATAACTTCAATAATTCCAATAATAATGATAATAATTGCAATAATGATGATAATAATTGTAATAATTATGATAACGATGATGATAATGATAATGATGATAATGATGATGATAACGATAATAATGATGATAATCATGATAATAATGATTATAATAACAGGAATTGTGTCCATATATGATCAAAAATGTAAAAGAAAAAAAATCCCAAAAGTCGAAAAAGTGGCAAAATCTAACGAAATCTAGCCTTTTGAGAATAGACTCCAAAACGACGTTTTTTCCATTCATTTGATGATTCTGGCAATTATTAGGGTAATAATGATAATAATTACCAGAATTCTATTAATCATGACAATAATGATGATAAAAGCAGAGAACTCCTCCTGCACCAGTCTGTTTGCTTCTGCTTGAGAGTCGTGGTGTGTGCACCTCGGGACTGAGCGGCTAGTAGCTCGCCTGACCCATTGCCACAGCTCTGTAAGGGTGGTTCGGTGGTCAAAGGACTCATACCATTTCTGCCACTTTTCTTGCCTGACTCTTTTGGCAGTTTCCTTGGCATCCCTGACTGCTTCCCTTAGGAGGGTTAGGTTGTCAGGGGTTCTTTGCTTTCGGAAATGTTTTCTACATATATTCACTCTGTGGTTGACTTCCTAAATCTCGTCATTAAAGTACCAGGCACCCTTATAACTCCTGGACCATGGCCGAGTTGTAGGTATAGTCTGCGAGGCTGCTTGATTTATGGCATTGATAAGTCTGGCTTGAAGCATTTCCATGTTTTCACTCTGTGGGGGTTCAGTGCTTCTAAGACAGTGGGCCAAGGCATCCTGAAAGGCTTGCCAGTTGTCCTTATCTGTTTTCCATCTTGGATTTGGTTGTGGCATTTGCCAGCATCCATGAGGGTAGAAACAGTGCCATAATTGTCACTTGTGACAGTCTCATCAACACACCCTCTAATTCTCCCCAGCTGCAATGCATTGAAAGCTCGCGTGGCTTTCGT
>NW_023663437.1:211445-216445 GCF_015228065.2 Penaeus monodon
GATGATTATTAATATTATTACTATTATCATTATTATTATTATTATTATTATTATTATTATTATTATTATTATTGTTATTGTTATTGTTATTATTATTATCATTATCATTATTATTATTATTATTATTATCATTATTAACATTATTATTATTATTATTATTATTATTATTACGTTAATTATTAGTATTATTGGTAAAAATATATTATAACTGTAATAATAACAATAATAATAATAATAAGTATAATAATAATAATACTGATTTTTATAATATTGTTATTAATATTATTACGATAACGATAATAATAATGATAATCATGATAATAATGATGATAATAACAGGAATTGTGTCCATATATAAGAAGAAAGGTAAAAAAAAATAATAAAAAATATAGTCGAAAAAGGGGGCAAAAATTATCACCCTTTTGAGAGTAGCCCAAAAATGCCCTTTTTTTCCTTTCATTTGATGTTTTTTGGGAAAATTATTAGGGTAATAAGGAAATGATTTACCAGAATTCTTTTAAATAATGACATTGATGAGGAAAAAAGGGAGAATAAAGAAAATTTTGGAAAAATTTGATGATTTTTAATTTTATTACTTTTACAATTATTATCATCATTTTAATTTTTTATTATTTTTTTACTATTTTATTAATTATTATTATTTTTATTATTTTTTTTATTTTTAATTTTTATTTTCCTTTAAATTAAGGGGATTATTCCCAAAAAAAAAAATATATTAAAAAGGGTAAAAATTTAACAATAATAAAAATTTAAAAAGTAAATAATAATAATTTTTAATTGTTTAATATTTTTTTTAAAAATTAAATTAATTTTATTATTATCATTTTTATTTTTTTACTGGTAGTATAATTGAAAAAAATAATTATTAAAACCCAGTAATAAACAGTAATAAGGGACTTTAAATTTAAAATAAGATAAAAATTTAATTATTATAAAAAGGGTTTTATTATTGTTTTTTATTTTTTAATATTATTATTGTGGGTTTTATTGGGTATAGTTGAAAAAAATAAATTTTATAACCCCAAAATTTGAAATTAAAAAGGGTAAAAATTGCAAAAAATGATGATAAAAAATTTCCCAAATAACGATGTAATATGATGATTGATGAAAAATGATGATGAAACGATAAAAATGATGAAAATCATGAAAATAATGATGATAACAACATTAATTGTGCCCCATATATAATAAAAATTTAAAAAAAAAAAAACCCCAAAATGGGAAAAATTGGCAAAAATTTTGCGAAACCCTACCCTTTTGAGAGTAGACTCCAACCTGACTTTTTTTCCATTCATTTGATGTTCTGGCAATTATTGGGGTTTTTTAATGAAAATTTAATTTTAACCAGATTCTTTTTAATCATGACAATAATGATGAAAAAAGCAGGGGAATTCCTCCCCACCAGTCTTTTGCTTCTCCCTTGAGAGTCGTGGTGTTTTGCACCCGGGACCTAAGCGGCTATTTAGCTCGCCTGACCCATTGCCAAAGCCTGAAAGGGGTGGTTCGGGGTTTCAAAGGACTAAAAACCATTCCTGCCACTTTCTTGCCTGATTTCTTTGGCATTTTCCCTTTGGGCATCCTGATGTTCCCTTAGGAGGGTTGGGTTTTGTCGGGGGTTTCTTTGTTTTTGGGAAATTTTTTTTACATATATCAACTTGGGGTTGGGATTTCCTTAATTCGTCATTAAAGTACCAGGCACCCTTTAAAAATCCTGGCCCCTGTCCGATTTGAGGTATAGTCTGCGGGGGCTCCCTTGTTTTATGGCTTTGATAAGTCTGGCTTGAAGCTTTTCCCCTTTTTCCAAAACTGTGGGGGTTCAGGTTTCTAAGGACGGGGCCCAAAAGGCATCCTAAAAGGGCCCCTTCCCAGTTGTCCCCTTAATCTTTTTTTCCCATCTTGGTTTTGGTTGGGGCATTTGCCAAAACCAGGGGGTTAGAAAAACAGTGCTTTAAGGGTACTTTTTGAAAAGTTCATCGAAAACCTTTCAATTTCTCCCCCCCAGAGCCGCAGGGGCCCAAGGTGGGGTTTAAGGACCCCTCTCCGACAGCTTTGGGCTTTTTGGCCCTGGGAGAATAAGTCTAAAGCACTTTGGGCTATTGATGGTCTCCCCACCCGGTTTGCCCGGAAAGGGACCCCAGGTGGGGAAAGGTGCATTAAATTTCTCCCCTATGATAAACCCCTGTACAGCTTAAGGGGGCCCCAGCCAGGTAAATTCAAAAGAAAAAGAGATTCAAACCCTTTTTCCCCAAACAGGCGGTGCGCGGCTATTTATGGAGAAAGGGGTTTGGTTGCTCTAAACTAGGGTGATAAAATTTTTCCCAGCTAGGTTGGGCAGCAGAAGACATGATAGCCTGAGGATGGAACAGTCCCTCTTTTTAATGTTCCTGGAGAATGAAAACCCCATTGTTCCTTGTTTCACACTATTGGTGGAGGTTGGCATTTTTGTATTGAAGCCATAGATTTTCCACTGTAGCTTTGTTTGATTGTGTGTAATGATGTACTTGGTGATAGTTACATCAGAGCCTTCTTTATATTCGGCTTCGGGAGTGGGAAATTGACAACCCCCAATTTAAAGTCCCGCTGGTGAGGGATTTTTGTGGGGTTTAGCCGTTTTTCCCAAATGGGAGGTGGAGGGGCCTTGGTAGTTCTGTCTTTGTGATTTAGTTTTTTTCATTTCGGGTTTTATCTGGCATCTTTTCTTTTGCGGGATTTTAAACCTCCCTTTAAAGGTCAGTTTGCTTTTGGAATGTCTCCCACAGATTCAGCCTTCGGTTTGCCTGTGAGGGGTGGCCGGGGGTTGGGGGGGGGGGGGGATTTTTCTCCCTGAGAGTGGGGCTCAGCTTCCTCCATTAAGGACTGCAGCAGTCTGGGCCTTTCCCTTTTGGCGCCCGGGGGACTCCCTTTTCTCCGGGAATGGACCTCCCCAAAAACTATTTTCTACGCAGTGACTCAGCAGTCAAAAGGAGAGCATATCGTCCCGTCAAAGAGGAGATTATGCTTTTAGAGGAGGGGTTTTCCCGTGTTCTTTTTTAACCTTTTTTTCCTGTGGTTTTTTCTGCTTTTTGGGGTGGGGGCCCCTCCATTTTTTTGGAAAATATCCCGGTTTTCGGGGTGTGGAGGGGCTTTTCCCCTTAGGAGGTCGAGGGAAATCTTTTCTCCTTCCCCTCTCCAGTGAAAAAAAGCCCCAAAGGCTGTGTCACCCAGGAGGGAGCTCTGCCTGCACCTTGAAGAGGAGGGGTTTAGTGGAGTAACCAATGGCAGAATCGAGGAATAATCTTAGTGCCCTTTTTTGTACACTTTTGAGTTTTGGGGAAACTGGGTGGGCGCGGGGAGGGAGGGGGGCCAGGGGGGGGGAGGGTAAGTCAGTTTTAGCAGAATGGATAGC
Organism: Penaeus monodon; assembly: GCF_015228065.2. Lineage (NCBI taxonomy): Eukaryota > Metazoa > Arthropoda > Malacostraca > Decapoda > Penaeidae > Penaeus > Penaeus monodon. Next base: position 214,852 of record NW_023663437.1, read on the forward strand.
CTGTAGAATTTTGAAGCTCCAGAAATGGGGGCACCCAAGGGAATTTAAGCGAGTTTGCATGTAAAAATTGTACGAGGCAGACCCCCGATGTCCTAACGTGCCCGCGTCCAGAAGAGCTTTTTGTCGAAAGTGACGGGTATATATCATCTATCTATATATGTATATAAAATATAAAATGTATATATATACACATATACATTTTAAAATTTCGTGGGGTTATTTTAATTACATTTTACATATTATATATATTTATATATTTTATATATATTAAATATATATATTTATATATAATTTTAAAAATATATTTAATATAATATTTTTAAAATATAATATATATATGTTGGTAACTATAGGGAAATAAAATTTATCATTATGTATATATAATTTTTTTTTTTTTCTTTCCAAGTTTTCCCTTTTCCTACAAAGGGGTTTTGGGGATCATGGATTTACCAGGGTTTTCTTTGGGAATTTAGAGGGTGGTTGCCGTTGCCCTTTCCCCCCGGGGTTTTTTTTTTTTTTTTTTATCGGTCACCATCCCCTTTTTTACCAGTTCGGGGCCGTCAAGGATTGGGGTTTGGGTGCCCACCCCGTGGTAGGTTTGGCAAACGAGATGAAGTTTTTGCCCCCAAGGGAAAAAACGGGGGCCGGCCCGGGTTTGGGTCGAACCCCCGAAAAAAGATTTCCGTGTGACAGTCTTGGTCCCATGCCCCTAAGCCCCTCGGCCACCGCGGCCTTCGTTTATATATATAAAAATATATAAAAATAATAAAATATATATATTGATATTTTAATAAGATATAAAATTTGGGATAATTTTTAACAATATACAAATATTATAAAATATTAATATATAATATATATAATATATTTATTTTTAAATTTTAAAACAATATATATATATATTTTATATTTAATTTTATAAATATATATAAATATATTATATATAAGATGCAAGGGTATGTGGGTGTGGGGGGTGCGTGGGGTTGTGTGGTTTTTGGGAAAATAATATGCCATATATAAAATAATATTTTTAAAATATATATAATATAAAAATATATATACATTTTGTAACATTTATATAATTATATATATAATATATATAAAAATATATATATATATTATATATTTTATATGGAAAAAAATATTTAAAATATATTAATATATATAATATATAATATATTTGATGCAATGTTATGGTGGTGTGTGTGTGCGGGTGTGTGTGGGTTTTTGTGCGTGTGTGTGTGGTTTGGGGTGGTGTATGCGCGCGCGTCGGGCGGTGGGTGTAAGTGAAGGATAAGTATTTTAAAATAAATAAAAAATATATATATTATATACCCTATAATTTATAAATTTTCACACAAAATTTTATCCATACATAGGGATACGTGTGTTTTAAAATATATGTAATATGTTTTATCAGGTTTTATAAAATGTGTGGGAAGTGTAAATTTTAAGTAAAATTTTAATTTTATGTGTATAATATATATTTTAATATATATATAATATATATTAAAATATTATATAAATATATATATTTTTTATTATATTTAATTATTTTTTTATAATATAATATTATATTACATTTTTATATATA
>NW_023663437.1:218945-221445 GCF_015228065.2 Penaeus monodon
CTTCAAAATATTCTACAGGCTATCCATTCTGCTAAAACTGACTTACGCCTCCCCGCCTGGTCCCCCTCCCTAACCGCCACCCAGCTGCTCCAACTCGAAAGTGTACAGAAAAGGGCAGCTAAGATTATTCTCGATTCTGCCATTCGTGTTACTGCCACTGGAACCTCCTCTTCAAGGTGCAGGACTAGAGCTCCCTCTCTGAGGTGACACAGCCTTTGGGTGGCTGTTTCACTGGAGAGGGAGGAAGAAGGAGTTCCAAGCAATGATGGTGTAGGTGGGAGGGCATCCCCTCTGGTCTCTCCCCAAGGGTTCACATCTACCCACGCGTTTGCCGTGCATGGCATCCCTGTGCGCTGTGGAGACGGGAGTCCTGGAGGCTGAGCAATGCCGTGAATGAGTACGCCTATTCCAGTAAGACGGGTGGTCTGATCTCGGCCCGGGGTGTGCCTCAAGGCCCACAAGGAAGGCCAAAGGGACACAAAAGCCAAATGTACCAACTAAAAACCGACCAGAATTTGTTCCTGCTACCCCAGGCACCCATGTCTGGAAACAGAACAAAACAGAAAAGACTTCTCGACCTCCTAAGAGGAAGGAAGCCCCTCCACAGCCGACACCGGATATCTCCAATAAAATGGAGTGTCCCACCTCACTAAAATGCAGAAGAACCACAGGAATAAAGGTTCAAAGAACACTGGAAAAGCCTCCTCTAGAGACGATAATCTCCTCTTTGACGAGGACGATATGACTCTCCTGTTGACTGCTGTAGTCACTGCAGTAGCAACAGCTTTGGGGAGGTCCAGTCAGGAGAAAGCAGTCACGGTCGCCAAGACGGCAAAGGCCCAGACTGCCGCAGTCCTGTAAGGGAGGAAGCTGAGCCCCACCCTCAGGCAGAGACTCCCCTCCCCACCCCAACCCTGGCCACACCCTCACAGGCAGAGCCAGAACAGGCTGAATCTGTGCAGACAGTGCCAGAGCAAGCTGACCTTATGCAGGTAAAGTCAGCAAAGAGAAAAGATGCACAGATAAAGCCTGAAGTGAGAAAAGCTAAACTCACAAAAGACAGAACTACCAAAGGCTCTCCACCTCCCAGTGGAAACACGGCTAGCCTGACAACAGATCCCTCGACCAGCGAGGACTTCACAATGGAGTTGTCATATTCCGACTCTGAAGCCGAATATAAAGACGTCTCTGATGTAACTATCACCAAGTAACATCATGACACACAATCTAAGCATGCTACAGTGGAACATCTATGGCTTCAATACAAAGAATGCCATCCTCCACGCAATAGTGTGATCAAGGAACAATGACGTTGTCATTCTCCAGGAGACATTAATAGAGGGGACTGTTCACTCCTCAGGCTATCATGTCTTCATGCTGCCAAGCATAGCTGGCAAAAGAGGTTTGATCACCCTAGTCAGAGCAACAATCCCTTGCTCCATAATAGCCGACGCACCGCACTGTGGAGAGGATGTTGAATCTCTTGCTTTTGAGATTTACCTGGCTGGGGGCCCCCTTAAGCTGTACAGTGTGATCATAGGGGGAGACTTCAATGCACACTACCCCATCCTGGCTCCCTGAGGGCACCGGATGGGCAGACCATCACATAGCCAACGTGCTTGAGACTTTATTCTCAACAGCCAAGAGCCAATGCATGTCGGAGGAGGGGTCCTAGACCTCACCTTGGCCACTGCGGCTCTGGTGGGGAGAATTAGATGGTGTGTCGATGAGACTGTCACAAGTGACCATTATGGCACTGTTTCTACCCTCATGGATGCTGGCAAATGCCACAACCAAATCCAAGATGGAAAACAGATAAGGACAACTGGCAAGCCTTTCAGGATGCCTTGGCCCACTGTCTTAGAAGCACTGAACCCCCACAGAGTGAAAACGTGGAAATGCTTCAAGCCAGACTTATCAATGCCATAAATCAAGCAGCCTCGCAGACTATACCTAAAACTCGGCCATGGTCCAGGAGTTATAAGGATGCCTGGTACTTTAATGACGAGATTAAGGAAGTCAACCACAGAGTGAATATGTGTAGAAAACATTTCCGAAAGCAAAGAACCCCTGACAACCTAACCCTCCTAAGGGAAGCAGTCAGGGATGCCAAGGAAACTGCCAAAAGAGTCAGGCAGGAAAAGTGGCAGGAATGGTGTGAGTCCTTTGACCACCGAACCACCCTTACAGAGCTGTGGCAATGGGTCAGGCGAGCTACTAGCCGCTCAGTCCCGAGGTGCACACACCACGACTCTCAAGCAGAAGCAAACAGACTGGTGCAGGAGTTCTCTGCTTTTATCATCATTATTGTCATGATTAATAGAATTCTGGTAATTATTATCATTATTACCCTAATAATTGCCAGAATCATCAAATGAATGGAAAAAACGTCGTTTTGGAGTCTATTCTCAAAAGGCTAGATTTCGTTAGATTTTGCCACTTTTTCGACTTTTGGGATTTTTTTTCTTTTACATTTTTTATCATATATGGACACAATTCC
>NW_023663437.1:223945-226445 GCF_015228065.2 Penaeus monodon
CTAGATTTTGCCGCTTTTTCGACTTTTGGGATTTTTTTTCTTTTACCTTTTTTATTATATATGGACATAATTCCTGTTATCATCATTATTATCATGATTATCATCATTATTATCGTTATCATCATCATTATCATCATTATCATCATTATTATCATCATTATTGCAATTATTATCATTATTATTGTAATTATTGCAGTTATAATCTATATTTTTACAACTATACTAATAACAACTACAATAATAGTGGTAATAACAATAATAATATCAATAATAACGTTTTTATAATAATTATCTATATCATTATTTTAATTAATATCGTTATTACTGTAATTATTATTGTTATTATCACAGTTATAATTTTTTTTGGGGGGAATAATACTAATAGTTAAAGTGATAATAATAATAATAATGAGAATTATTATAATAATAATAATATATCAATAATATAATATGTATAATTAATAATAATAATAAATAATGATAATAATATAAAACAATGATAATGTTAATATTAATAATCATTAAATGTTATCCAAATTCTCTTTATTCTCACTTTTATCATCATTATTGTCATGATTAATAGAATTTTGGTAATTAGTATCATTATTACCCTAATAATTGCCAGAATCATCAAATGAATGGAAAAAAACGTAATTTTGGAGTCTACTCTCAAAAAGCTAGATTTCGCTAGATTTTACCGCTTTTTCGACTTTTGGGATTTTTTTTTCTTTTACCTTTTTTATTATATATGGACACAATTCCTGTTATTATCATCATATTATCATGATTATCATCATTATTATGTTATCATCATCATTATCATCATTATCATCATTAAAGCAATTATTATCATCATTATTGCAATTCTTAATATTCTTTATTGCAATTATTGCTTTTATAATATATATTTTACAACTATACTAATAACAACTACAATAATAATAGTAAAAACAATAATAAAAACATAATAACGATTTTATAATAATTATTTATATCATTATTTTAATTAAATCGTTATTACTGTAATTATTACTGTTATAATAACTATTTTTACAATTATACTACTAGTAAAAAAAATAATAATGATAATAATAATAATAATAATAATAATAATAATAATATAATAATAATAATAATAATGATAATAATGATAATAATAATGATAATAGTAATAATATTAATAATCAGCAAATGTTATCCAAATTCTCTTTTTTCTTACTTTTATGATCATTATTGTCATGATTAATAGAATTCTGCTAATTATTATCATTATTACCCTAATGATTGCCAGAATCATGAAGTGAATGGAAAAAACGTCATTTTGGATTCTACTCTCAAAAGGCTAGATTTCGCTAGATTTTGCCGCTTTTTCGACTTTTGGATTTTTTTTCTTTTACCTTTTTTATTATATATGGAAACAATTCCTGTTATTATCATCATTATTATGATATATCTTATAGTTATCATCATCATTATCATCATTATCATCATTATCATCATCATTATCATCATTATTGCAATTATTATGATCATTATTGTAATTATTATCATTATTATTGCAATTATTGCTGTTACAATATATATTTTTACATCTATACTAATAACAAATACAATAATAATATTAATAACATAATAATAACAAAATAACGTTTTCATAATAATTATTTCTATCATTATTTTAATTAATATCGTTATTATTATAATTATTACTGTTATAATAATTATTTTTACAATTATACTACCAGTAAAAATAATAATAATGATAATAATAACAATAATATTATTAATAACAATATTATAACAATTAGTATTATTATAATTATACTTATTATTATTATTATTGTTATTATTACATTTATAAGATATTTTTTGGCAATAATACTAATAATTAGAGTAATAATAATAATAATAATAATATATAATAATAATGATAATAATGATAATAATAATGATAATAGTAATAATTTTAATAATCATCAAATGTTATCCAAAATCTCTTTATTCTCACTTTTATCATAATTGTCATGATTAAAAGAATTCTTGTAATTATTATCATTATTACCCTAATAATTGCCAGAATCATCAAATGAATGGAAAAGAGGTCCATTTTGGAGTCTACTCTGAAAAGGCTATATTTCGCTAGATTTTGCCGCTTTTTCGACTTTTTGTGATTTTTTTCTTTTACCTTTTTTATTATATATGGACGCAATTCCTGTTATTATCATCATTATTATCATAATTATCTTCATTATTATCGTTATCATCATCATTATCATCATTATCATTATCATCATCATTATCATCATTATTGCAATTATTATCATCATTATTGCAATTATAATCATTATTATTGCAATTATTGCAGTTATAATATATATTTTTAAAACTATACTAATAACAGCTACAATAATAATAGTAATAACAATAATAATAACAATAATAACGTTTTTATAATAATTATTTATATATTATTTTAAACAATATCGTTATTACTATAATT
>NW_023663437.1:233945-239139 GCF_015228065.2 Penaeus monodon
AAGAATATATATTTTATATATATATATAATATATTATAATATATATATTTATATGTATATATAAAAATATTATATATATATATATATATTATACATATATATATAAAATATATATATATAAAAAAAATACATATACATATAAAAAATATATATGTAAATACATCCCTTATAGGGGTCCCCCAAAAATATATGTGTTTCATATATTATATATATATATATATAAAATTATATATTTTATATATATATTTTATAAAATTTTATACATTATATATCTTTTTATCTATACACATATATTCTATTTTACATATAAAATTTTTACCCCTCAAACCCCACACACACACACCACCACACACACACACACAACCCCCACACACACACACAAAACACACACACCATAATTAATATATATATATAATATTATATATTATATATATATATATTTATGTAAAGTATGTATATATAAAATTTTATATATAAAATATATATTATAATATATATAATTTTTTATATATTATGTGGTGTTTTGTGTGTTGTGTGTGTGGGGTGTGGGTGTGGGGTGGGGTGTGTGTGTGTTTGTTTGTGTTTGTGCTTTTGTTTTTTTGTGTGTGTGCTGTGTGTGTGTGTGTGTGTTTTTTTTCTGTGCTGGGATTTGTGTTTGTGTTTTGGTTTGTGGTGTTTTGGATACTATTTTTATATATATATCTATTCCCCTATAATTTTATATTATTCCTAAAAATTTTTTATGACATATATACATATTATATATACATAAAGTTTTTATTTTATCATATTTTAATATTATATTCTCCATATATTCAATTATCCTATTATATCTATTTCTATATATATATATATTATATTTTATAAAATATATTAATTATGTCTATATATTTCACACACACCCACAAAACACACACCCACCCCATGTATATAGGGTTTTTATTATGTAAAGTAATATGTATATATTGGGTTTTAAAATAAAATACTAGGTATATTAATAGTATATGAAATGTATTTTAAAATGAATTTAAAATACTTACATATATTTTGTTAAAATATTATATATATATATAATATATATATATAAAATTTTAAAAATTTTTATATATATATTTTATATAATATAAAGTATATATTTATATATATTATATAATATATATATAATGAAAATATAAAAATGTAGTTTTTTAAAATTCATTTTTTAAAAATACTTATAAAATCTAAATATTCTCTATTATGATTTTATATATTTTAGATATATATAAAATTTTATATATATTATATATATTATATATATACATATATAAAAGACACACCCCACAACCCCGCACACCACACACACAAATACAACCCCACACACACAAACACACACCACCAACCCACACACACCCACACCACCACACACACACTATAATATATATATATATATAATATATATTAAAATATTATTATATTATATATGTATAATTTTATACTATCAATCATATATATACTATTATACATATATAATATATATACAATAGATTAGATATAATATATAAAATATATATACATATATAATATATAAAAACACATATATTAAAAAACAATATATAATATAAATATACATATATAAATACATTTTTAAAAATACATATATATCATATCAATTTTCATAAATTTTACATATATATGCATATATTTTATATTATATATATATATTAATATATATGTGTATATTTACATCTATATATATATGTTTTAAATTTTATATAAAATAATATATAATATAGAATATATAATATATATTAAAATAGGGATATATTGTATATATGTATTGTATATATGTATATATGTATATATATGTAAATATACATGTATAATGTATATATTTGCATATATATGTGTATATATGTATAAAAATGGGAAATATGTAATATATAATCCCATAATTATATAAATATATAAAATATTTTAATATATTTTATATTAATTTTTGGGGGTTTTGGGGTTTGTGTGTGTGTGTGGGGTGTGGTGTGTGTGTGTGTTGTGTGTGGGGTGGGCTCTGTGTGTTTTGTGGTTTAAAGTGTGTGTGTTTGTGTGTGTAGTGTGTTTGTGTTATGTGTGTTTTTTTTTTTTTATAAATAATTCATCTACATTTTAAAATTTATTTTATATGTAATATAAATATAGAAATGTGTAATATATATTTTATATGTCTCTATGGGGTTCGTGGGGTATGTTTGGTGGGAAATCTTTTAAAAAAATTATCTTAATGTAATCGAACCCCAAATCCCCAAACCCAACCCAAAGCTAAATTAAAAATTTAAATAAACCCCAAAACCCAAAATAACCCCCAACCTAACCCAAAACCTAACTAACTTAACTTAAAGTAACCTAAAACCCAACCCAAAACCCAAACCCCAAACCCAAAAAAAACCCATCACTAACCCCCAAACCCCCCTTAAAACCCCAACCGAACCCTTTCCCAACCCCAACTTAAACAAATCTAACCTAAAAATAACCCAAACCTAAAACCCTTTAAACCCAAACCCAAAACCCAAACTAAAAAAAACCTAAACCTCCCAAACCCAAAACCCAAACCCCAAAAAACCAAAAACCCAAACCCCAAAACTAACCTAAACCAACGCAAACCTAACCCAAAAATCCCCAAACCTAACCTTTAAACCCAAACCCAAACCTAAACCTTTTAAACCCTTTAAACCCAACCTTACCTAACCCTTAAACCTAACCTTAACCTTTTCCTAAAAAATTTAAACCCAACCTTAACCCCAACCTAAACCTAAAATAAACCTAAACCCAAACCCAATCCAAAACCCCAACCCAAACCCCAATCAAACCTAACCCAACCTAAAAACCCCAAAACCCAACCCCAAAACCCAAACCCCAAAACCCTACGTTTAAACCCAACCCTAACTAACCCTAACCCCAGCCCTAACCAAACCCTAACCAAAAGCTTAAAACCCAACCCTACCTAACCTAAAATAAACCCCCACCTAAAACCCAAAACTAATCCAAACCTAACCCAAAAACCCCTCAAAACCCAAACCCAAACCCAACTCCCCCCCAAACCCAAAACTAACTTATACTAACGCAAAAACCTTTAAACCCAAAAATAACCTAAACCTAACCTAAACCTAAAACCCTTTAAACCCCAAACCCTTTTCCTAACCCTTTAAACCCTTTAACCCAAACCCTTAACCCTTAAAACCCAATTTTTAAAAAAAACCTTAACCTAACCCCTTAAACCCAACCCAACCTAAACTAAAACCCAACCTAAACCTAAACCCAAACCTAAAACCCAAACCCAAACCAAACCCCCCAAACCTAACCCCAAACCTAAACCCCAAACCCAACACAAACCCAAAAAAAAACGTAACCTAAACGTAACCAAAACCCCCAACCCAACCCAACCCCCCTCTAACCCCAAAACCCAACCCAAACCTAAATTAACCTATCCAAACCTAACCTAAAACCCAACCCCAAAACCTAACCTAAACCTATCCTAAAACTAACCCAAACCTAATCTAAACCTAACCTAAACCTAACTAAGCCTAACCTAAACCCCAACCTTTAAACCCAAACCCAAACCTAACCCAAAACCCAATCCAAACCAAAACCCAAAACCCAAACCCAAAAACCCAAACCCCAAAACCCAACACAAACCACCCAAAAGTAACCTTTAAAAGAACCCAAAACCTTAACCCAAAACCCAACCCCAAAAAAACCAAAACCCAACCCCAAAAATAACTTAAACCTATCCTAAAACCAACCTAAACCTAACCCAAACCTAACCTAAAACCCATCCCCAAAACCCAACCAAACCTAATCTAAAACCCAACCTAAAACCAACCTAAGCCTAACCTAAACCCTAACCAAACCTTTAAATAAAACCCAACCTAAACCCAACCCAAACAAAAACCCAAACCTAACCCAAACATAAACCCAAACATATCCCCAAAAATAACATAAAAACCCAACCTAAAACCCCCATTTAAAACCCATCCCCAACCCTTTCCCAAAAATCATTAAATGCAAGTCACATTCCGCATCGCATTTTCCCCTGATATTTTTTTTCCAAAAGGGTGTCATCATTTAAAAATTGCGCTATTATTATTTTTTATCTTCCGAAGAAATAAGCCCTTTTCGCTGTCAAGATTCCCGAAACTCCCATTAAATTCCAAGAAATTTAAAAACAAAACCGAATTTGAAGGGCTGTGTCCAACAAGTCGCGAAATGCCAGAGGGGAAAGGCGCCTTTTGTTTTTTCTGCGATTGGTAAAAATAAAGTTTTAAAAGATAAAAATATCAATAATAAAAAATTGGGAATAATGATTACAATAACAATTTTTTCCAATAATGAAAATTTAAGGAAAATGAATGGCAAAAAATAATAATGATAATAAAAGTGATAATGAAAAATGATAGTAATTTAAAAATAGTAAAAATGATAAAAAGGTAACAACAACAACCAAAAAAGTGATAATTAAAATTTATAAATTGAATAAAAATATTAGTAAATTTTTATATCATAATGATAATTCTAATAACACAATAATTAACAATAAATAAAAGATAATAACAAAATAATGATAATAGTAAAAATAAAAAAAACAAAAATAAAAAATGATAAAAATAATGATGAGAAGGTAAAAACATAATTAAAAGTGAAAAAACAAATATTAAAGAAATAATAACCCCAACAAATAAAAAATAAAAATAATAAAATAATATAAAAATAATAAAAATATAATAAAAATAACCAAAGATATTTTAAAAATAACAATAATGATAATAATAAAAAAAAAAAAAATAATAATAAATATAATAATAACAATAAAATGATAATGATAATAATATTTTAAAAATAATGATAAAATAAAAACGACAAAAATATATTAATATTAATAATAATGACAATAACAAGCATTTTATCAACATTAGTATTCATTGCAACACGCTGTCTACCTTTTAGTAATTTTGCGGGAGGATGAAATTTAATTCAAATATTTCGATTTTCGTAGATTTGGTGTTAGCTTGAATCGAGAAAGAGAGAGTAAGAGAAAGAGGGAGAGAGAGAGAGAGAGGGAGAGAAAGAGAGAGAGAGAGAGAGAGTAAGAGTGAGAGGGAGAGAAAGAAAGAGAGAGATAGAGAGAGAGAGAGAAGGAAGAATTAGAATAAGAGAGAGATAGGAA
>NW_023663438.1:7500-13217 GCF_015228065.2 Penaeus monodon
CACCAGAAACATTGACATTCCGCTCCCTTAGCACTGAAAACACTGACATTCCGCTTTCTTACCACTGGAAACACTGACATTCCGCTATCTTAGAAGCGGAATGTCAGTGTTTTCAGTGCTATCAGAGCGGAATATCACAGTTTCCAGTGCTAAGAGAGCTGAATGTCAGTGTTTCAAGTGCTATGAGAGCTTAATGTCGGTGTTTTCGGTACTAAGAAAGCGGAATGTCAGTGTTTCCAGTGCTAAGAGAGTGGAATGTCAGTGTTTCCTTTGCTAAGAAAGCGGAATGTCAGTGTTTCCAGTGCTAAGAGAGCGGAATATCAGTGTTTTCAGTGCTAAGAAAGCGGAATGTCAGTGTTTCCAGTGCTAAGAGAGCGGAATGTCAGTGTTTCCAGTGCTAAGAGATCGGAATGTCCGTGTTTGCAGTGCTAAGGAAGCGGAATGTCAGTGTTTCCAGTGCTAAGAGAGTGGAATGTCAGTGTTTCCAGTGCTAAGAGAGCGGAATGTCAGTGTTTCCAGTACTAAGAAAGCGGAATGTCAGTGTTTCCAGTGCTAAGAGAGCTGAATGTCAGTGTTTCCAGTGCTAAGAGAGCGGAATGTCATTGTTTCCAGTGCTAAAAAAGCGGAATGTCAGTGTTTCCAGTGCTAAGAGAGCGGAATGTCAGTGTTTCCAATGTTTAGAAAGCGGAATGTCAGTGTTTCCAGTGCTAAGAGAGCGGAATATCAGTGTTTTCAGTGCTAAGAGAGCGGAATGTCAGTGTTTCCAGTGCTAAGAAAGTGGAATATCAGTGTTTCCAGTGTTCTACAAATGTTTCCAATGCTAAGAGAGCGGAATGTCAGTGTTTCCAGTGCTAAGAGAGCGGATTGTCAGTGTTTCCAGTGCTAAGAGAGCGGAATGTCAGTGTTTCCAGTGCTAAGAGAGCTGAATATCAGTGTTTTCAGTACTAAGAAAGCGGAATGTCAGTGTTTCCAGTGCAAAGAGAGCGGGATGTCAGTGTTTCCTGTGCTAAGAAAGTGGAATGTCAGTTTTTCAAGTGCTAAGAGAGCGGAATGTCAGTGTTTCAGTACTCAGAAAGCGGAATGTCAGTGTTTCCAGTGTTAAGAGAGCGGAATGTCAGTGTTTCCTGTGCTAAGAAAGTGGAACGTCAGTGTTTCCAGTGCTAAGAAAGCAGAATGTCATTGTTACCAGTATTCGGAAAGTGATATGTCAGTGTTTCCAGTGTTCTGCAAGGAGAATGTCAGTGTTTCCAGTGTTCTGAAAGTAGAATGTCAGTCTTTCCAGTGTTCTGAAAGCGGAATGTCAATGTTTCAAGTGTTCTGGAAGCAGAATACCAGTGTTTCCAGTGCTCTGAAAGGGGAATGTCAGTGTTTCGAGTGCTCTGAAAGCGGAATGTCAGTGTTCCCTGTGTTCTACAAATGGAAAGTCAGTGTTTTGAGTGTTCTGGAAGCAGATTGTCAGTGTTTCCAGTGTTCTATAAATGGAATGTCTGTGTTTCCAGTGTTCTGTAAGCAGAATGATAGTGTTACCAGTGTTCTGGAAGCGGAATGTCAGTGTTTCCAGTGTTCTGAAAGCGGAATGTCAGTGTTTCCAGTGTTCTCAAAGCAGAATGTCACGGTTTCCAGTGTTCAGAAAGCGGAATAATCAGTGTTTCCAGTGCTCTGAGAATGGAATGTTATTGTTTCCTGTGTTTCAAAAAGTTGAATGTCACTGTTTTCCAGTGTTTTGAAAGTGGAAACACTGAAATTCCCCTTTTCACAACACTGGAAACACTGACATTCCGCTTTCACAACACGGGAAACACTGACATTCCACTTTCTGAACACTGGAAACACTGACATTCCGGTTTCTGGACAAGGGAAGCACTGACATTCCGCTTTCTGATCACTGGAAACACTGACATTCCGCTTTCTTAGCACTGGAAAAAATGACATTCCGCTTTCTTAGCACTGGAAACACTGAATTCCCCCTTTCTTAGTACGGGAAAACACTGACATTCCGCTTTCTGAATACTGAAGACACTGACTTTCCCGCTTATTGAACACTGAAAACACTGACTTTCCGCTTTCTGAACTTTGGGAAATCACTGACTTTCCCTTTTCTGAACATTGGAAACACTGACATTCCGCTTTCTGAACACTGGAAACACTGACTTTCCGCTTTCTGAACACTGGAAACACTGACATTCCGCTTTCTGAAAACGGGAAAACACTGACATTTCGCTTTCTGAACGCTGGAAACACTGACTTTCAGCTTTCTAAATTTACTGGAAACACTGACATTCCGCGTTTGAGGACTGGAAACGCTGACATTCCGCTTTCTGAGTACTGGAAGTCAGTGTTTCTAGTGCTAAGAAAGCAGAATGTCACTGTTTCAGTACTAAAAAAGCGGAATGTCAGTGTTTCCAGTACTAAGAAAGCGGAATGTCAGTGTTTCCAGTACTAAGAAAGAGAATGACAGTGTTTCCAGAAATCAGAAAGCGGAATGTCAGTCTTACCAGTTCTCAGAAAGCGGAATGTCAGTGTTTCCAGTACAAAGGGAAGAGAAATGTCGGTGTTTCTAGTACTCAGAAAGCGGAATGTCAGTGTTTCCGTACTAGAAAGCGGAATGTCGTGTTTCCATTTACTCAAAAGCGGATGTCAGTGTTTCCAGTATCAGAAAGCAGAATGTCAGTGTTTCCAGTACTCAGAAAGTGGAATGTCAGTGTTTCCAGTACTAAGGAAGAGAAATGTCGGTGTTTCTAGTACTCAGATAGCGGAATGTCAGTGTTCCAGTACTCAGAAAGCGGAATGTCAGTGTTTCCAGTACTCAAAAAGCGGAATGTCAGTGTTTCCAGTACTCAGAAAGCGGAATGTCAGTGTTTCCAGCACTCAGAAAGCGGAATGTTAGTGTTTCCAGTACTCAGAAAGCGGAATGTCAGTTTTTCCTGTGTTCTGAAAGCGGAATATCAGTGTTTCCAGTACTCAGAAAGCGGAATGTCAGTGTTTCCAGTACTCAGAAAGTGGAATGTCAGTATTTCCAGTACTCAGAAAGCGGAATGTCTATGTTTCCAGTACTCAGAAAGCGGAATGTCAGTGTTTCCAGTACTAAGGAAGAGAAATGTCGGTGTTTCTAGTACTCAGATAGCGGAATGTCAGTGTTCCAGTACTAAGAAAGCGGAATGTCAGTGTTTCCTCTACTCAGAAAGCGGAATGTCAGTGTTTCCAGTACTCAAAAAGCGGAATGTCAGTGTATACAGTACTCAGAGAGCGGAATGTCAGTTTTTCCAGTACTCAGAAAGCGGAATGTCAGTGTTTCAAATACTCTGAAAGCAGAATGTCAGTGTTTCAAGTACTCAGAAAGCAGAATGTCAGTGTTTCCAGTAGTAAGAAAGCGGAATGTCAGTGTTTCCAGTACTCAGAAAGCGGAATATCTATGTTTCCAGTACTCAGAAAGCGGAATATCAGTGTTTCCAGTACTAAGAAGGCGGAATGTCAGTGTTTCCAGTACTTAGAAAGCGGAATGTCAGTGTTTCCAGTACTCAGAAAGCGGAATGTCAGTGTTTCCAGTGTTCAGAAAGCGGAGTGTCAGTGTTTCCAGTACTCAGAAAGTGGAATGTCAGTGCTTCTAGTACTAAGAAAGTTGAATGTCAGTGTTTCCAGTACTCAGAAAGCGGAATGTCAGTGTTTCCAGTACTCAGAAAGCGGAATGTCATTGCTTCCAGTAATAAGAAAGCGGAATATCAGTGTTTCCAGTACTCAGAAAACGGAATGTCAGTGTTTCCAGTTCTCAGAATGCGGTGTCAGTGTTTCCAGTACTAAGAAGGCGGAATGTCAGTGTTTCCAGTACTTAGAAAGCGGAATGTCAGTTTTTCTAGTAATAAGAAAGCGGAATGTCAGTGTTTCCAATACTCAGAAAGCGGAATGTCAGTGTTTCCAGTTCTCAGAAAGCGGAATGTCAGTTTTTCTAGTAATATGAAAGAGGAATGTCAGTGTTTCCAGTACTCAGAAAGGGGAATGTCAGTGTTTCTAGTACTAAGAAAGGGAATGTCGTGTTTCCATACGAAAAAGCGGAATGTCAGTGTTTGTAGTACTAAGAAAAGCGGAATGTCAGTGTTTCCAGTGCTCAGAGAGCGGAATGTCAGTGTTTCCAGTACTCAAAAAGCAGAATGTCAGTGTTTCTAGTACTCAGAAAGCGGAATGTCAGTGTTTCTGGTTCTCAGAAAGCGGAATGTCAGTGTTTCCAGTACTCAGAAAGCGGAATGTCAGTGTTTCCAGTATTCAGAAAGCGGAATGTCAGTGTTTCCAGTATTCTGAAAAGGGAATATCAGTGTTTCCAGTTCTAAGAAAGCGGAATGTCAGTGTTTCCAGTGCTAAGAAAACGGAATGTCAGTGTTTCCAGTACTAAGAAAGTGGAATGTCAGTGTTCTAGTATAAGAAAGTGGAATGTCAGTGTTTTCCAGTACTCAGAAAGCGGAATGTCAGTGTTTCCAGTACTAAGAAAGCGGAATGTCAGTGTTTCCAGTCCTACGAAAGTGAAATGTCAGTGTTTCCAGTACTCAGAAAGGGGAATGTCAGTGTTTCTAATACTCCGAATGCGGAATGTCAGTGTTTCCAGTACTCAGAAAGCGGAAAGTCAGTGTTTCCAGTACTCAGAAAGCGGAATGTCAGTGTTTCTGGTACTCAGAAAGGGAATGTCAGGGTTTCCAGTACTCAGAAAGCGGAATGTCAGTGTTTCCAGTACTCAGAAAGCGGAATGTCAGTGTTTCCGGTTCTCAGAAAGTGGAATGTCAGTGTTTCCAGTACTCAGAAAGCGGAATGTCAGTGTCTCCAGTACTAAGAAAGCGGAATGTCAGTGTTTCTAGTACTAAGAAAGTGGAATGTCAGTGCTTCCATTACTCAGAAAGCGGAATGTCAGTGTTTCCAGTACTAAGAAAGCTGAATGTCAGTATTTCCAGTACTCAGAAAGCGGAATGTCAGTGTTTCCGGTTCTCAGAAAGCGGAATGTCTTTGTTTCCAGTACTCAGAAAGCGGAATGTCAGGGTTTCCAGTACTCAGAAAGCGGAATGTCAATGTTTCCAGTACTCAGACAACGGAATGTCAGTGTTTCCAGTACTCAGAAAGCAGAATGTCAGTGTTTCCAGTACTCAGAAAGCGAAATGTCAGTGTTTCCAGTGCTCAGAAAGTGGAATGTCAGTGTTTCCAGTACTCAGAAAGGGAAATGTTAGTGTTTCCAATACTCAGAAAGCGTAATGTCAGTGTTTCCAGTACTCAGAAAGTGGAATGTCAATGTTTCCAGTACTTAGAATTCGTTCCCAGTCATGGTGCAGACATGGGATAGGAAAAAAGTCTGGTCACTTTTAGCAACCTCCTGCCCGCCCGAAGGCTCCCCTCTTTTCCTGCCCCTTGTACAGCTGGGAAACATTTGGCTTTTATGTTCCTTTGGCCTTCCTTGTGCGCATTAAGGCACATTTCGGTGTTGTGTGCCTTGCAGTTAGCCTGGTGGTAACCGTATCTTTTGGCACTTAAAACGCCGAAGGGCTCGGGGCACATGGGGTTCTTAGGCTGAAGGAGCCCCATTTACCCAGATGAAGGGTGGGGAAGGGAAAGGGAAAAGGTAGGGGCTCCTTTCAAGGTCACCGGGAACTTGCCTTGGTTGGGCTCTTCCCTTTCGACATCCGGGCCGCGTTCATGACCTGTGGGTGATGTGATCAATGCAAATATGATAAGAAAGCCAAGTA
>NW_023663438.1:13317-20817 GCF_015228065.2 Penaeus monodon
TTCGCTTTTCTTAGCATGGAAACACTGACGCTAGTTTTCTTAGCACTGGAAACAGACAATTCGATTTCTTAGCAACTGGAAACACTGATATTCCGCTTTTTATCACTGTCAAACACTGACATACGCTTTCTTTAGCATGGAAACACTGACATTCCGCTACCTGAATACTGGAAACACTGAGATTCCGCTATCTTAGCATGGAAACAATGTATTCCGCTCTTTAGCACTGGAAACACTGAGATTAAGCTTCCCTGAAATCCGGAAAACACGCCATTCCGGCTTTCTCAATACTAGACGCCACTGACATTCCGCTTTCTTAATACTGGAAACATGATATTCAGTCTCTTAGCATGGAAAACAATGACATTCCGCTCTCTTAGCACTGGAAAACACTGACATTCCGCTTCGATATTGGAAAAACACGACATCCGCTTTCTTAGCACTGAAAAACACTGAAATTCTGCTACTCTTAACACTGGAAACACGACATTCCGTTTCTTAGTACTGGAAACACTGAAAATTACGCTCTCTTAGCCACTGGAACACTGACATCCACTTTCTTAGCACATGGAAACACCCACCCCCCCCACCCCCCCCCCCCCCCCACTAACCATTCCGCTCTCTTAGCATGGAAACACTGAATTTCCGCTTCCTGAATAATGAAACATGGACAATACCAATGACACATTTCGCTCTCTTACAGTGGAAACACTATAATTCGCTTTCTGAACCACTGGAAACACTGACATTCCGCTCTCTTAGCACTGGAAAACACTTGACATCCGCTCTCTTAACACTGGAAAACACTGACATTATGCTTCTTAGCACTGGAAACACTGACATTCAGTTTTCTTAATATTGCAACACGACACTCCGCTCTCTTAACAATGGAAACACCGACATTACAGCTCTTTAGCACTGGAAACACTGACATCCGCTTTCTTAGCACGGAAACAATGGCCATTCAGCTTCTTAGCACTGAAACACTGATATTCCACTTTCTTAGAAGGAAAACACTGACATTACGCTCTCCTTAGCACTGAAAAACACCAGAATCAGCTACTCTTAGCACTGGAAACCTGACATTCCGCTTTCTTAGCAACTGGAAACACTGACCGTCCTCTCTCTCAGCACTGGAAACAATGACATTTCAGGCTCTCATAGCAACGGAAACACTGACAGCCGCTTTCTGAGCATTGGAACACTGACATTCCGTTTCTTAGGCCTGGAAACACTGACATTCACCTATCTTAGAACTGGAAACACTGAAATTCCGCTCTCGTAGCACTGGCAAACGCTGACATTTCGCTGTCTTAGTACTGGACACAGTGACATTCCGCTTACTACACTGGAAACAGGACATTCAGCTCTCGTAGCACTGGAAATATGCCATCTGCTCTCATAGCACTGGAAACACTGACATTCTGCCTCATAGCACTGAAACACTGACATTCCGCCTTCTTAGCACTGGAAAAACTGGACATTCCGCCTCTTTTAGAACAGGAAAACATGATATTCCACTTTCTGAGCACTGGAAACATGACATTCCGCTCTTTTAGCACTGGAAAACACTGACATTTCAGCTCTCTTAGCACTGGAACACTGAAATTCCGCGTCTTAGCACTGCCAACACTGACATTCCGCTCTTTTAGCACTGGAAACATGTCATTCCCGCTCTCTTGCACGGAAACACTGACATTGCTCTTCTTATCATTTTGTGAAAACACTATAATTCGCTTTCTGAACATTGAAACACTGACATCCCGTTTCTTGCACAGGAAACACGGACATTCGCTTTCTGAGCAATGGAAACACTGACATTCCGTTTCTAGCACTGAAACACTGACATTCATTCTCTTAGCAACTGGAAACACTGGCATTTCCGCTTTCTTAGCACAGGAAACACTGAAATTCGCTTTCCTTAGCATTGGAAACAGACATTCCGCTCTCTTAACACTGGAAACTCTGACATTCCTTCTCTTAGCACTGGAAACACTGACATTTCGCTTTCTTACGTTACTGGAAACACTGACATTCCGCTCTCTTAGCACTGGAACACTGACATAGCCTCTTGCACTGGAACACGGACATTTGCTCTCATAGCACTGGAAACATGACCATTCTGCTCTCTTAGCACCAGAAACACTCTTTAGCAGTGGAAACACCAAACCTTCCGTGGCCAGGGTTGAGGTGGGGATGAGGTCTTGTTCAGGGCTGAGGGTGGGCTGGCGGCTTTTGCTGGTCAGCTTCTCCCTTTCAGGACGCAACAGTCTGGGTCATTTCCCATCATGGACCGTGACCGCCTTCTCGGCCTCCTCACTCGACCTCCCAAAGGCTGTTCTACGCAGTGCAACACAGTGCCAGCCACTGACCATTCCGCTTTCCTAGTACTGGAAACATGACATTCCGCTTTCTAGCAATGGAAAACACTGACATTCGCTCTCTTAGCACTAGAAAAATGACATTCTGCTTCTTAGCACTGGAAAGATGGGACATTCGCTTCCTAGCACTGGAAAAGACTGACATTCCGCTATCTAGCATGAAAACACTGACCATTCCGTTTTCGTAGCACTGGAAAACACGATATTCGCTTTTATCACTGGAAAGACTGACATTCCGCTCTATATCACGGAAAAACACTGAATTCCGCGTTCTTAGCATGGAAACATGACATTCGCCTCTAGCCACTGGAAAAACACTGGACATTCCCGCTCTTTAGCACTAGAAACATGACATTCCAACTCTCTCAGCACTGGAAACAAGGACATTCTGCTCTCTTAGGACTGAAACATGACATTTCCGCTTCATAATCATGGAAAACACTGATATTAAGCTCTCTTAGCACCTTGAAACACTGACATTCCGCTTACTGAGTAATGGAAACACGACATTCCGCTCTCGATACTGGAAACATGACATCCGCTTTCTTAATACTGGAAACACTGACATTTCCCGGCATTGAGCACCTTGGAACCCACTGACATTCCGCTCTCTAGCACTGGAAAAACACTGACATTCACTTTCTGATATGGAAACACTGACATTCCGCTTTCTGAATATGGAAAAACCTGACATCGCTTTCTTAGTACTGTGAAACACTTGGACATTCGCTCTCTAGCATGGAAACACTGACATCCGCTCTCTTAGCAATGAAACACTGACATTCCGTCTCTTAGCCTGGGACACAATGACAATTTGCTTCTTAGCATGGAAAACACTGACATTCCGCTCTCTTTGCCCTGGAAAAACACTGACATCCGCTTTCTTGCACTGGAAACACTGGAAATTCCGCTTTCTTAGCAGTGGAAACACAAACTTCCGTGACAGGGTGAGGTGGGGAGGGAGTCTGTTCTAGGGTGAGGGTGGCTGTGCTTTGGCTCTGTTTCAGCTTCCTCCCTTGCAGGAATGCAAACAGTCTGGCTCATTGCAGTCATGGCGACTGTGACCGCCTTCTCGGGCCTCCTCACTCGACCTCCCACAAAGCTGTTAGCTACTGCAGTGCCCAACAGGGGCAGTGCAGCACTGGACATCCGATTCTTAGTACTGAAACATGGACATTTCGCCTTTCATTAGCACTGGAAACACTGACATTACGCCTATTAGCACGGAAACACTGACATGCTGCTTTCTAGCACTGGAAAGGACTGACATCGCTCTCTTAGCACTGGAAGACTGACATTCGCTTTTAGCACTGTAAACCTGACATTCCGCTTTCTTCGCATGGAAACCTGATATTCCGCATTTATTATCACTGGAAAGACGACATTCCCGCTCTCTTTCCATGAACACTGACATCCCGCTTTTTAGCATTGGAAACACTGACATTCGCGTGTGGGGGGACTTCTTAGCAAGGAAGCACGACATCCCGCTCTCTAGGCACTAGAAAACACTGAACATTCCACTCTCTCAGCACTGGGAAACACTGGACATTCCGCGCTCTTAGCACTGGAAACACTGATCATTCAGCTTCTTTCTTATAACTGGAAACATGATCTTAAGTTCTCTTAGCACTGGAAAACACTGACATCCGCTTCGTGAATACTGGAAACACTGCCCTTCCGCTCTCTGCAATACTGGAAACACTGACATTCCGCTGCTGATTATTGGAAAACACTGACATTCCGCTTCTTAGTCTGGAAACACTGACATTTCCGCCTCTCTAGCACTGGAAACCACTGGACCATTCCCCGCTCTCTTAGCACTGGAAAACACTGACTTCGCTTCTTGCATACTGGAAACACTGACATTCCGCTCTATGAATACTGGAAACACTGACATTACGCTTTCTTAATACTGGAAACACTGACATTCCGCTGTCTTAGTACGGAAAAACTGACATTCGCTCTCTTAGACTAGGACACATGACAATTTTGCTTTAGCATTGGAAACACGACATTCCGCTCTCTTTGCCCGGCAACAATGACAAATTCCGCTCTCTTGGCACTGGAAACACTGACATTCTGCTTCTTAGCAGTGGAACACCAACCTTACGTTTCTAGCACTGGAACACTGGACATTCGCTCTCATAGCACTTGGAAACAATGAATTCCCTCTCTTAGCACTGGAAACACTGACAGATCGCTATCTGAATACTGGAAACACTGACAGGCCGTTTCTTAGTACTGAAAGCACTATAATTCCGCTTCTAGTACTGGAAACACTGATAATCGCTGTCTAATACTGGAAACTCTGATATTCCGCTTTTCTTAGTAATGGAAACACTGACATTCCGCTCTACTAGCACTGGAAAAACACTGGACATTCAGCCTCTCTAGCACGGAAACACTGCATTCCGCTCTCTTAGCACTGGAAACACTGACATTTAACTCTCTTATATGGAAACACTGACATTTCCGATTTCTTAGTACTGGAAAACATGACCTTCGCTTTCAGAACACTGGAAACAAGGACAATTCAGTTCAGAATACGGAAACACTGAGATTCCGTTTTATTATTATGGAAAAACACTGACCATTTCCGCTTCTTCGCACTGGAAACACGACATCATATCTGAGAACAGGAAACACTGACATCCGCTTCTTAGCACTGGAAAACACTGGACATCGCTCTCTTAGCACTGGAAAACACTGACATTCCGCTCTCTTTGCACTGGAAACCACTACATTCGCTTTCAGAAATGGAAACACTGGACATTCACTTTCACCCCCCCCCCCCCCCCCCCCCCCCCCCCCCCCCCCCCCCTCCCCTTTCCTTCTCCTTCTCTCCTCTCCCCTCTCTCTCCCCCCCCCCCCCCCCCCCTGAACAACTGGAAGCACTGAGATCCACTCATAACACAGGGAAACATGACATTCCACTTTTGGAATATTGGAAACACTGACATTCCACTTTCAGAACACGGAAAACTGAAAATTCCACTTTCAGAACACTGGAAACACTGACATTCACTTTGATTTTGCTCAAAAACCGATCATCCCACTATTTATAGTGGTTATGCTTGTCATTTTTTTTTTTTTCGTTTTAATACATACGTTTCTACATTCGTTTAGTCTGTCCCAATAATAAATAATCATGAGTGTGGCATTCGTTAAAGAGTTAAGAAAAATGAATCTCTGTTGGTTTAGATTCATTAATACGAGGCTCGGTGCACACTCCGTCACATCCGCTAATCCATACGGGTGCTTTTCTTTGCCTTTACTTTGTACGTTCTCCCAAATTTACGCTCTTTACATCTATACCATACAAACACACACACACACACACACACACACACACACACATATAGATATATATATAATATTATTATTTATATATAATATAATTATATATATATATATATACATATATATATATATATTACTATCGATATATATATAATATATATATATATATACAATATATATATCGTAGTCTGCCCTGAAATTGAGTGTATATAGTCAACCCTGAATGTAGTTTTTACATCGATCCCTGAAAAATCGCCTAGTCCTCGAATTTCTGGTTTATTTGCAACACACACGCTTGCACACAACACACATACACAAACAGTACACTGACACTGACAACTGACACCTCACCACACACACAACACACAAAAACACACACACACACACACACACACACAAATAGATATAGATAGATATATATATATATATATAAAGATATATATAATATATATAGAGATTATATATAATAGATATATATATATTAACGATATATATATATATATATATAGTACCTAAGCACACAACCGCACACACCACACACACACACACACACACACACACACATATATGTATATCTATATATATATATATATATATACTATATATATATATATATACTATATATATAGAGATATATATATATATATCTATCGTAGTCTGCCTGAAATGAGTTGTATCATAGTCAACCCTGAAATGTAGTTTTATCAGTATCCCCTGAAAATCGACCTAGTCCTCGAATTTTGGGTTAATTTGCAACACACACGCTTGCACACAACACACACACACAAACAGTCACACTGACATGACACTGACATTCACACACACACACAACACAAACACACACACACACACAACACACACAAATATATATAATATATATATATATAGATATCAATATAGTTATATATACATATCAATATATATGTGTGTGTACCTAAGCACACACACGCACACACACACACACACACACACACAAACACACACACACACATACACACACAATAACACAAACACACACACACACACACACACATATATTTATATAGATATCATATAATAGATATATATATATATATATATAGCTAGAAGTATATAAGTAGATATATATATATATATATATAATATATATATATATATATATATATATATCTAAGTTAATATATATATATATCTATATATATCTATATAATGGTATATATATATATAAATACTTATATACGGTATATATATATATATATATATATATATATATATATATATATATATTATATATCTACATTGCTTCTAGACAGTGGCCAGGCATTCTGAAAGGCTTGCCGTGGGCCTTGACTGTTTTCCATCTGGATTTGTTTTGGCATTTGGGAGGGCCCAGCCTCAAATAAAGGGATAGTAAACAGTACACAAGGTCACTTGTGACAGTCTCATCAAACACACCATCTAATTCCTCTACCAGATCCGCAATGTCAGGTGAGGTATAGGACCCTCTTTTGACATGGTGTGACTCTTGGTGTTGAGAAGGCGATCTCGGAAAGTTAAGCACATTGGCTATGTAATGACCTGCCACATCCGGTGCCCTATAGGGAGCCAGGATGGGGTGGTTTGTATTGAAGTCTCCCCTATGATCACTCGGTCTTGTGCTGTAGTAGCACAGACCTGGCTGAAGTCTAAGCCCTTACAGCCTGGCTTCCTCTACACATTGTACAGCTTGAAGGCCCCCCCAGCCAGGTGAATCTCAATGGCAAGAGATTCAACATCCTCTCCACAGTGTGGTGCATCGGTTATTGCAGAGCAAGGGGTTGTTGCTCTGACCAGAATGATG
>NW_023663438.1:25817-33076 GCF_015228065.2 Penaeus monodon
AATGTTGGGGGTTTTTGGGATGCTACAAAAGCACGCACAACACACCCACACACAAAAATGTGTGAATATATAATATAATATTTATATATTATAAAATTAATATACATATATATATATATATTATATATATATAATATATTAAAATTTTATGTAAAAATAATTTTATTAGCGTTGCACATTATCCTAATATCGCCCCCCTTTTCACACATTCTTATTTCATTTTTTCCCCATTCTTGCCCGAGTCGAATCAATAGATATGAATTTTCCCTTCCTTGGGCCCATGCACCGCTCCCATTATACAAAAGAATTAATGGCGTGAATACTTTTTATCCCTTCCCCTCATCATTTTCTCATTATCATCATTTTTGCAATTTTTATCATCATTATTGCAATTATTATCATCATTATTGCAATTATTATATTATTATTTTATTTTTGCAGTTATAATAAATTTTTTTGCAAATTATAATAACAACAAAAATAATAAAAAGAAAAACAATAAAAATAACAATAAAACGATATTATAAAAATTATCTTATCTTATTTTAAAATTTAAATCGTTATTTCAGAATTATTTTGTTATAATAATATTTTTTTCAATTATCTACTAGTAAAATGATAATAATGATAATAAAAACAAAAATAATTTAAAACTTTTTAATAATATAATAATAAAATGATATAAAAATGATAATATAAAATAAAATAATAAAAATAACAAAAAATAATAACAATAATAAAAAATAATAAAAATAATAATAATAAAAATTAAAAAAAATAATTAAAAAAAAATAATAGTAAAAAAATAATAATAAAATATTTATACATTAATAATCATCAAAGTTATCAAAATTTCTTTATTTCTCACTTTTATCCTCATTTTTGTATGATTAATACGATTTTTGGGGAAATTTTTATCATTATTACCCCCAATAATTGCCAAAATCATCGAGAAAACGAAAAAAAAGCATTTTGGAGTATACTTTCAAAAAAGGGTATATTTCACTAGATTTTGCCGCTTTTCGACTTTGTGAATTTTTTTTCTTTACCTTTTTTTTTATTATATAGGGGACAATTCCCGTTTTTATCATCATTTTTATCATGATTTTTCATCAAATTATCATTTTATCATATTATATATTATCATCATTATTTCAAAATTATCATATTTTTGCAATTTTTATAACATTATTGCAATTATTTTCATTTTTATTGCAATTATTCAGTAAATATATAATTTTTTCAACTATACTAAAACAACAACAAAAAAATAGAAGTAAACAATAATAATAACCCAAAAAAAAACGATATTTTTAAAATTATCATATCATTATTTTAATTAAATCGTTATTACAGTAATTATTACTGTTATAATAATTTTTTTTGCAATTAATACTAGTAAAAAATTTTAATAATGATAAAATAAAAAAATTAAAAATATTAATTTAAAGAATTTATAAAAATAATAATAAAAATAATGATAATAATAAAATAATAAAAATAATAAAAAAATAATAATAATAATAATAAAATAATAACAATAATAATAATAATAATAAAATAATAATAATAGTAATAATAATAAAAAATAATGATAAATTGATAATATTAATAATCACAAATGTTATCAAAATTTTCTTTATTTCTACTTTTATCTCAATTGTCATGATTATAGATTTTTGGTAATTATTATCATTTTTCCCTAATAATTGCCCAAAATCATCAGAGAAATCGAAAAACGTCCCCTTTTGGAGTATACTTTCAAAAAGGCTATATTTTTAAAAAGATTTGCCCCTTTTTTCGACTTTTTGGTAATTATTTCCTTTTACCTTTTTTTTTTATTTTTTATGGAGACAATTCCTGTTTTTATCATCATTTATTTCATGATTTTTCATCAATAATCATTATCTCATCATTATATCATTTTTATCATTTTTGCAATTATTTTCATCATTTTGCAATTATTATTCATTATTGCAATTATTATATTATTATTGGGAATTATTGCAGTTATATATATAATTTTGCAACTTACTAAAAACAACAACAATAAAAAAAGAAATAAAATAAAAAATAAACCTAATAACAAATTTTAATAATTATCATATATTATTTTTAATTAATATCGTTATTTAAATAATTTTTACGTTATAATAATTATTTTTGCAATTATACTACTAGTAAAAAAAATAAAAAGATAATAAAAAACAATAATAATATTATAACAATTATAATAATAATAAAAAAATTTTATAATAAAAAGATAAAAATAAAATTTTAAAAATATAAAAATAAAATAATAATAAAAAAATAATAATAATAAAATAAAAATAATAATAATAATGATAAAATTCAAATATCAAAATCATCAAACGTTATCAAAAATTTCTTTATTCCACTTATCCTCATTATTGTCAGATTAATACGTTTTTGGTAAATTTTCATTATTCCCTAGTAATTTCCAAAAACCCTCAGAGAAAACGAAAAAACGTCATCTTGGAGTATCCCCTCAAAAAAGGCTATATTTCGCTAGATTTTGCCGCTTTTTCGACTTTTGTGAATTATTTTTTTTTACCTTTTTATTTTAAAATGGAGAAATTCCTGTTTTTATCATCATTATTATCATGATTATCACAATATTATCATTTCATCATCATTTCACATTATTTCAATTTTTTATCTCATTATTTTAATTATTTCATCTTTTTGCAATTATTATCCATTATTGCAATTTTTTTCATTTTTATTGCAAATTATTGCAGTTAAAATATAATTTGGCAATTTAATAATAAAAAAAAAAAATAAAATGAAAAAACAAAATAATAACTTTAAAAACGATATTATAATTATCATTCATTTTTTAATTAATATCGTTTTTTACATAAATTTTTCTGTTATAATAATTATTTTTTAATTATAATACTAAAAAAAAGATAATAATGATAATAATAAAATAATTTATTAATAAAGTATTATAATAAATAAAAAAAATATAAAAGATGATGTAATAATAAAAATAATATAAAATAATTAATATAACAATAATAAAATAACAACAATAATAATAATAAAAAATAATGAAATAATAATATAAAATAATAAAATAAAATAATATAGTAGTATAATAATAATAAAGATAATTTATAATATTAAAATCATCAAATGTTATCAAAAATTCTTTTATTCCCCCCTTTATCCTCATTTTTGCAATTAAACGATTTTGGTAATTATTATCATAACCCTAATAAAAATTTCCAAAATCATCAGAGAAACGAAAAAAACGTCATTTTAGAGTAACTTTCAAAAGGGTATATTTTCGTAGATTTTGCCCTTTTTCACTTTTGGGGGAATTTTTTTTATTTTACCTTTTTTTTTTTTTTTTTTAGGAGACAATTCCCGTTTTTTATCATCATTATTATCATGTTATCATCAATATTATCATTATCATCATATTACATCATTTTTGCAATTAATATATAAATTTTTGCAATTTTCATCTTATTCAATTATTATCATTATTTTTGCAATTTTTGCATTAAATATATAATTTTGCAAAATAACAATAAAAAACAACAAAACAATAGAAATAACAATAATAAAAACAATAAAAACGAATTATAATAAATTTTCTATATCTTATTTTTTAAATTTAAAATCGTTATTACAGAATTATTAGTTTAAAAATTTTTGCAATTATACTACTAGTAAAAATGATAATAATGATAAAAAAACAATAATAATATTAATAACGATATTTTAATAATAATAAAAAAAATAATAATAAAAATGATAATAATAATATTAATAATAATAATAATAAAAATAAAAATTTTAAAAATAATAATAATAATAATAAAAATAATAATAGTAAAAATAATAATAATAAAAGATAAAATTGATAATATTAATAATCATCAAAGTTATCAAAAATTCTCTTTTTTCTCACTTTTTTCGCATTTTTGCAGATTTAAAACGATTTTGGTAATTATTTCATTTTTACCCTAATAATTGCCAAAAAACATCACAGAAATCGAAAAAAACGCTTTTGGAGTATACTTCAAAAAAGGGTATATTTTTGCTAGATTTTTCCGCTTTTCCCACTTTGTGAATTATTTTTCTTTTACCTTTTTTTATTTATATGGAGACAATTCCCGTTATTTTCATCATTATTATCAGATTTTAATCAAATTATCCTTTTCATAATATTATCATCATTTTTGCAATTATTATCATCATTATTGCAATTTTTATCATCATTATTGCAAATTATTATCATTTTTATTGAATTATTGCAGTTATAAATAAAATTTGCAACTATACTAAAAACAAAAACAATAATTAAAAAAAAAACAAAATAATAACAAAAAAACGATATTTTAAAATTATCTAATCTTTTTTTTAAAATTTAAAATCTTTTTACGAATTTTTACTGTTATAAAAATTTTTTTTGCAATTATACTACTAGTAAAAAAGATATAATGAAAAATAATAACAAAATAAATTAATAACGATATCATAAAATAATAAAAAAATAATAATATAAAAGATAATAATAATAAAAAAATAATATTATTATTAAATAATAACAATAATAATAATAAAAATAAATTTTAAAAAAATAAAAATTTAAAAAAAAATAAAAAATAATTTAAAAATAATAATAATAGTAATAATAAAATAATAATGATAAATTGATAAATTTAAAATCATCAAAGTTTCAAAATTCTCTTATTCTCACTTTTATCCTATTAGCATGATTAATACGTTTTGGTAATTTTTATCATTATTACCCTAATAATTGCCAAAACATCAGAGAAATCAAAAAACGTTTTTGGAGTATACTCTCAAAACGCTATATTTTGCTAGATTTTTCCGCCCCCCTTTTTTGACTTTTGGGAATTTTTTTCTTTTACCTTTTTTTATATATGGGACAATTTCCCGTTTTTACATCATTTTATCATGATTTCATCAAAATTATAAATTTTCATAACATTTTCCCTCATTATCATCATTTTTGCAATTATTATCATATTTTTGCAAGATTATCATCTTTTTTTTCAATTATTATCATCATTTTTGCAAATTTTATCATTATTATTGCAATTATTGCAGTTAAAATATTAATTTTCTTACTAAAACAACAACAATAATATAGAAATAACAAATTTAATAACAATAAAACGTATTTTTAATAATTTCTATACATTTTTTTAATTAATTCGTTATTACAGTAAAAATTACTGTTATAATAAAATTATTTTTGCAATTATACTATAGTAAAAATGATAATAAAGAAAATAATAAAAAAATAATAAAATTTAAAAACGTTTTATAAACAAAAAAATAATAATAATGATAATAATAATGATAATAATAATAATAATAATAATAATAATAATAATAATAACAATAATAATAATAACAATAATAATAACAATAATAACGATATTATAATAATTATCTATATCATTATTTTAATTAATATCGTTATTACAGTAATTATTACTGTTATAATAATTATTTTTGCAATTATACTACTAGTAAAAATGATAATAATGATAATAATAACAATAATAATATTAATAATAATAATAACAATAATAATAATAACAATAATAATAATAATAACAATAATAATAATAATAATAATAATAATAATAATAATAATAATATCGATTATATTAATAATCATCAAATGTTATTAAAATTCTCTTTATTCTCACTTTTATCCTCATTATTGTCATGATTAATACGATTTTGGTAATTATTATCATTATTACCCTAATAATTGCCAAAATCATCAGAGAAATCGAGAAAACGTCATTTTCGAATATACTCTTAAAAGGCTAAATTTCGCTAGATTTTGCCGCTTTTTCGACTTTTGGGAATTATTTTCTTTTACCTTTTTTATTTTATATGGAGACAATTCCTGTTATTATCATCATTATTATCATGTTTATTATCAATATATATTATCATCATTATCGCAATTATCATTATTATTGCAATTATTGCAGTTATAATATATAATTTTGCAACTATACTAATAACAACAACAATAATAATATAAATAACAATAATAATAACAATAATAACGATATTATAATAATTATCTATATCATTATTTTAATTAATATCGTTATTACAGTAATTATTACTGTTATAATAATTATTTTTGCAATTATACTACTAGTAAAAATGATAATAATGATAATAATAAAAATAATAATATTAATAACGATATTATAATAATAATAATAATAATAATAATAATAATGATAATAATAATGATAATAATAATAATAATAATAATAATAATAATAATAATAATAATAACAATAATAATAATAACAATAATAATAATAATAATAATAATAATAATATTGATAATATTAATAATCATCAAATGTTATCAAAATTCTCTTTATTCTCACTTTTATCCTCATTATTGTCATGATTAATACGATTTTGGTAATTATTATCATTATTATCCTAATAATTGCCAAAATCATCATAGAAATCGAAAAAACGTCATTTTGGAGTATACTCTCAAAAGGCTATATTTCGCTAGATTTTGCCGCTTTTTCGACTTTTGTGAATTATATTCTTTTAACTTTCTTTTATTATATATAGAGACAATTCCTGTTATTATCATCATTATTATCATGATTATAGTCAATATTATCATTATCATCATCATTATCAACATTATTGCAATTATTATCATCATTATTGCAATTATTATCATCATTATTGCAATTATTATGATTATTATTGCAATTATTGCAGTTATAATATATAATTTTGCAACTATACTAATAACAACAACAATAATAATAGAAATAACAATAATAATAACAATATTATAATAATTATCTATATCATTATTTTAATTAATATCGTTATTACAGTAATTATTACTGTTATAATAATTATTTTTGCAATTATACTACTAGTAAAAATGATAATAATGATAATAATAACAATAATAATATTAATAACGATATAATAATAATAATAATAATAATAATGATAATAATGAATAATAATAATAATAATAATAATAATAATAATAATAATAGTAATAATAATAATAATAATTATAATATTGATAATATTAATAATCATCAAATGTTATCAAAATTCTCTTTATTCTCACTTTTATCCTCATTATTGTCATGATTAATACGATTTTGGTAATTATTATCATCATTACCCTAAATAAAATTGCCAAAAGTCATCAGAGAATAAAAACGTAT
>NW_023663438.1:35676-52008 GCF_015228065.2 Penaeus monodon
ACTTCCGTATATTAGAACAAGGAAACATGATATTCCGCTCTCCTAACTCTGAACATGACTCTCAGCCTCTAGCACTGGAACAACTGAAATTCCGCTTTCTTACGCCACTTGGAAACACTGGCATTCGCTTCTTAGTACTAGAAGCACTGACATTTTACTTTCTTAGTAATGCGAGGAAAAACCGACATTCCGCTCTTTTAAGCACGAAAAAAAACTGTCTTTCCGCTTCTTAGCCAGGAAACACTGACATTCCTCTCCGTAGCAATGAAAACAACTGAATTCCTGCTTTCTTGACAGGAAAACACTGACATTCGCTCTCTTAGCACTGCAATATACTGACATGCAGTTTCCTTAGTATGGCAAACCTGACATTCCGCTCTGAAACACTGGAAACACTGCATTCCGCTCCGACATGGAAACAGACATTCCGCTTTCTTATCACAGGAAAACACGAACCATTCCGCGTCATAGATTGAAACACTGACATCCGCTTCTTTTACTGGAAACGACATCACCCTCTTAGCACTCGGAAACACTACATTCCGCGTTGCTTAGCAGCGGGAAAACACGACATTCCGCTCTCCTACACTGGGAAACATGACATTTTCAGCTTCTTAGCACTGAAACACTGATTCCTATCTCTTAGCACGGAAACACTGACCATTCGCTTTCTTAACACTGGAAAACACTGACATCCTCTCTTTAGCCCGGCGGAAACACTGACATTCCGCTTCTAGCAATGGAAACACTGAGTTCCGCTTTCTTAGCACTGGAACATGACAATGTTCCCCAGCACTTGCTCATATAGTATGTACCTTCCGCTCTCTGCCATGGGAACACTGACCTTCCGCTCTCTTGCACTTGAAAACTGACATCTGCTTTCTTAGCAGTGGAGAACCACAACGCTCCGCCTTTAGCACTGGAAACACTGACATTCCGCTCCCTAGCATGGAAACACATGAGCATTCCGCTTCTAGCACTGGAAACCTGACATTACGCTATCTGAATACTGGCCCACTGGGACATTCGCTTGCTCGCACTGGCAAACCCGCCATCCGCTTTTAGTACTGGAAACCACTGAATTCCGTTCTTACCGTCCTGCCCCCCTCTCCTTCGCGCTTCGTCTGGCCCCTGCTCCTCTCGCTGGCTTCCTCCTGGCCCCCAGCTCTCCGCTTTCTAGTCCTGTACCCCCTGCCCTTCTGCTCTCTATCGTCATGGACCCCCTGATCCTACGCCTTCGCCATGGAAAACCTTGATATCCGCTCTCTTAGCCCTGGCAACTCCCCTGACATTCCCCTCTCTCATCCTGGACACCCTGACTTCCGCTTTTCTCGTCCTGGAACACCCTGCCATTCCGCTTCAGAACACTGGACCCCTGAACATTTCCGTTTTCAGGCTACGAAACCTGAGATTCCGTTCTGTCGTCTGGAAACCCTGACATTCCGCTTTCTTGCCTGGAAACACGACATTCATCTCTCTTAACACAGGCCCCCTGACCCTTCGCTTCTTGCCCTGACCCCCTGCACTTCCGCTCCTCGCCCTGCCCCCCTGCCCTTTCGCTTTTTGCCCCCCCTGGCCCCCCTCACCTTCGCTTGCCGACACATTGGCAACCCGAACTTCCACTTTCAGAACAGGAAGCCACTGATATTCCCTTCAGAAACACCTTAACCAATGCACCATCCACCTTTTGGAATTTGGAAACACTGACATCCCCTTCAGACACTGGAAACACCTGCCCTTCCCCTTTCAGACCCACTGGACCACATGACATTCCACTTTGATTTGCTCAAACCGATAGCCCACTCTATTATAGTGTTATGCTTATCATTCGTTTACTACATACGTTTTCTACATCGTGAGTCTGTCCAATAATACTAATATATAGTGTGGCATCGTTCTAAGAGTAGAACACATGCATCTCGTTTGGTTTTAAGATTTCATTCATAGGGGCGCGGCACATCCGTCACCTCCGCGCATCCATAGGGTGTTTTCTGCCTTACTTGTACGTTCTCCAAATCTACGCTCTTACCATCTACTTCACGACACACAACACCACCACACACACACACAACACCCACCACACACACCCACTCACAATATATATATCTACACGATATTTAATATATTAGACTATCGTATATATAAATATTATATAATCGTAGTCTGCCTGAAAATTGAGTTGTATGAAGTCAACCCTGAAAGTAGTTTATCATCGTATCCCCTGAATCGCCTAGTCCTCGAAATTTCTGGTTATTTGCAAACAACCACGCGCACCAAACACCACACACACCACACAAAACAGCACACTTGACAAGAAAACATGGACACTCACACACACACCAAACACACACACAAACACACAACACAAACTATATATATATATATATGTATATTATATTATTATTTATTCAATACTATATATGACCTAAGGCACCCACACGACACTCACACCACACACACACACGCAACACACACACCACACACAAACACATTATTATATATATATACTATATATCTATATATCATATTACACGTATATCAGTATATATAATATAATATATTAATATAATTATATATATATAAGTACAGAAACACCACACCACTCACACACACAAACACACACACGCACAAAATACCACACACAACACATACCACACACACAAATACGCCAACACATACACACACACACAGATAATCATCATATATTATATATATATTAAATAATATATATGATATTATATACTATACTACTTAGATGAGTTTATTATATATATATATATATATATTCGATATAACATTGATTCATAAGAAGTGGGCCAAGGCATTCTGAAGGTGCCGGTTGGCCTGCCTGTTTCCATCTGGATTTGTTTGTGCATGGGGCTGGGCCGCATCTTAAGGGTAGTAAACAGTATCACAATGGCACCTGTGACAGTCTCATCAAACACACCATCTATTCTCTCTACCAGAGCCGTAATGCTCCAAGGTGAAGGTCTAGGACCCCTCTTTTGACATGTGTGACTCTTGGCTGTTGGGAAGAGCGATCTCGGGGCACGTTAAGACTGGCTATGTAAGGACTGCACATCGGTGCCCTATAGGAGCAGAGGGGTGGACAGATATTGAAGTCTCCCCTATGATCACTCGGCCTTGTGTGTAGTAGCACAGAACCGGCTGAAGTCTAAAGCCTACCTGCCTGGCTCATATACACATGTTACAGCTGAAGGCCCCCCCAGCCAGGTGAATCTCAATGGCAATAGATGTCAAACCTCTCCACAGGCGGTGCATTCGGTTATTGCGAGCAAGGGTTGTGCCTGACCAGACTGATGAAGACCTCTTTTGCCAGCGGCACACACGCAGCATCAGAAGACTTGATACCCGAGAAGCGACAGTTACTCTGTTAATGTCTCCTGAAGGAGCAATTTTTCCTTGATTAAACTATTGCATGGACGATGGCATTCTGTATAGAAGCAATAGATGTTCCACTGAGTATGCCTAGATTGTGGTCATGAAGTTGATGGTGATAGTTACATCCAGAGACGTCTTTCTATTCGGTTTTCAGAGTCCGTTGTGTTGGAGTCTGACAATCCATTGTGAAATCCTCGCTGGTTGAGAGATCTTCATCTTATTTGGGACTGTTTGTTAGGCTAACAGGTGGGTTCCACGGGAGGTGGCGCCCCTTGGTCTCTGACCTAGTGATTTGGCTTTTTCAATGCAGGCTTTGTTGTGATATCTTTTTCTCTTTGCTGACTTTAATCGAGTAAGTTCAGCTTGATTATCGCACTGGCTGCAACAGATTCCGCTGTGAGGCTCTGCCTGTGAGGGCGGGCCAGGGTTGAGGTGTGGGGGAGGGCAGCAGTCTGTTATATGGTGTAGGGTGGGGCTGGCTGATCTTCTGGCCTCTTGCCTCAGCTCACCCCTTTCAGGACTGCAACAGTCCTGGTCATTGTCGTCCAGGCGACCGTGCCGCCTTCTCGGCCTACTCACGACCTCCAAAACGCTGTTGCTACTGCAGTGCCAACAGCAGTCAAAAGGAGAGTCCATATCTTCCTCGTCAAGTACATAAGACTCCAGGGCCGCCAGTGGACTGTTACTGAAACTTAACTAAAGGCAAACATCTACTCTGATAACTATGCATAACATAGTCAGAGAATCAACACACACCGGGTAGAAGAGTACTCATAAATTGGGGACCCAGCCGCATCAAAGGGAACGAGCTTGCTGACAGACTAGGATTAGCAGGGTTACGCCCCAAATTCCATTGTCATACAACCAAGCGAAACCAATTTAAGGGAAAGCCACAGCTCCTGCCTTTCTCTCTGCAGCTTTCACAGAGACGAGCAGAAAGAGTCCTCCACCTCGATCTAGATGGTAATCAGTGACGCCACAGGCTATGAGGCCATGGTACTCTCTGAAACACAGTAAAGGTACGAAAATCTTCTTCACAGAATCAGACAGGTCATCATATGCGCCAGGGGCAGATTAACAAACAGTGAAGGGCAGACGGTTTTGCATGCATTGTGGCGAGCCGAACGCCCCCTGGTACTACTTACAGAATTGTGAACAACACAAATTTCTGAGACAAGGGACCCCCGCAACAGCCGCCGCGGCTGTTAAAGAGATATGCAGCATACTTACATACTGCAGGAAGCATCCGAGTGTCAGAGAACAAAACGAGATTAGCCATAAATAACTGACACAGGCGGGCCAATATTATGGGGAGGCCCGGGCGAAGCTAGATCTTCGCTAACTAATCAGTCAATTGGCTTTTCAATTTTGTTTAACACACATTACTGGGCTTTATTCATGCTAGATTTATAACAGTTATCTTTATATAGTTACATATTCTATTTCCATTAATGGTCAACAGCTAGGCATTACGCAGTCAGGAATTCATGCTTCACTTTTTTTTTCGCATTTGACTATCCTTTGTTTCGCCGAATTGTAGTCAAGAGAGTATCCACTAGGCTTCAGGTTGATCTTGAAAGTTCAGTATGGCGACACCTTGAAAAAATTCCACTTGACACATACATTAGCGCGACACATTTCACACACACCACTCGCACACACGCACCTAGGCCAAACCCACCTCGTGACCGTGGCTCTTGCGCCCACAAAACAGGTCGCGTTACAGGCAATTCCGTTTGTTGAAATCGTGCCCTTCGAAGCGCTACGAAGTGTCCAACGGAAAACGCATGCAGGTTGACAAATCGACAGGTGGGGGGGTGTGTGGTGGATGTGTGTGGTG
Organism: Penaeus monodon; assembly: GCF_015228065.2. Classification (NCBI taxonomy): domain Eukaryota; kingdom Metazoa; phylum Arthropoda; class Malacostraca; order Decapoda; family Penaeidae; genus Penaeus; species Penaeus monodon. The sequence goes on from NW_023663438.1 coordinate 40,919, forward strand.
TGTGTGTGTTTGTGTGCGTGCGTGCGTGCGTTCTTTTATAGCACTCCTCCAACCCCTAACCATTTTAACATCAGAGTTGTACTGCATGCAAAGTAAAAATAAATAAATCTTTAGCTGTTTTGGGTAGGCGGTCAAGCCGCGAATTAGGCAGAGCTTTTATGGTAATCTTTTTCTTTTTTTTTGCAGGCCAGTAACAATCTTGATATAAAATGTTAGGGTTGAGGATGCTACAACAGCCGTCACAACACACACCACACACACAATACTTGTAAGATTATGAGATAATAATACAGATAATATATATATAATATAAATAATAATATGTAAATTAGGAAAGTAATATACTATCTGAGGTGTGCACATTATCTAATATCTCCGCACTTTCACACTTCTTATTATTATTTACCAGTTCTTGCCTCGGAGTCTTAATCAAGAGATATGGAATGATTCCCTTCTTCGGCCAAGCACGCAAGCTCACCATTCAATACAACGAATTAAGAGCGTGAATAACTTTCATGCCTTCCCCTCATCATATCATCATTTATCATCCTTATTGCAATTATTATCATCATATTGCAATTATTATCATCATATTGCAATCACACGCACACCATCTATTGCAATCATATCACGATTATTCGACAATATAGGCACAGGCTAACATATAATTTGCAACTATACTAATAACAACAACAATAATAATGAGAAATAACAATAATAATAACAATAATAGCGATTATTAATAAATTATCTATATCATTATTTATTCATTATGTTTTATCAGTAATTATTACTGTTATTAATAATATTTTTGCAATTCGTACTACTAGTAAAAATGTTAATAATGATAATAATAACAATAATAATATTAATAACGATATTATAATAATCATAATAATAATAATGAAATAATACGGATACATAATAATAATAATAATAATAATGGTAATGGAATAACAATAATAATAATAATAATAATAATATTGATAACATTAACTAAATCAAATGTTATCAAAATCTCTTTATTCTACTTTTATCCGCATTATGTCATGATTAAACGATTTTGGAATTAGTATCATATTACCCTAATAATTGCCAAAATCATCAGAGAAATCGAAAAAACGTCATTTTGGAGTATACTCTCAAAAGGCTAGCATCCTCAAACCCCTAACATTTTAACATCAGAGTTTGTACTGACATGCAAAGTTAAAAATAAATAAAATCCTAGCGTAGGAGTAAAGACGATTTTAGATTGCGGCTTTTCGACTTTTGGAATTATTTTCTTTTACCTTTTTTTTATTATATCTGGAGGACAATTTCTGTTATTATCATCATTATATCATGATTATCATCAATACTCATTATCATCATCCATCATCAGTTCATCATTATTGCATTATTATCTCACATATTGCAATTATTATCAGCATTATTGCAAATTATTATCTTATTATTGCAATTATTGATTTCTAATATTAATTTGCAACTATACTAATAACAACAACAATATATAAATCGAAATAACATAAATAATAACAAATAATAACGGAATTATAATAATTATCTATATCATATATTAATTAATTCGTTGATACAGTAAGTATACTGTGATAATAATATTTTGAATTATACTACATAAATATGATAATAATGATAATAATAACAATAAATTAATATTAATAAGATATTATACTAATAATCATAATAATAATAATGATAATAATAATACAAAATAATAATATACACGTTATTAATATAACAAGAATAATAATAAACAATAAGTAATAAATATATAATAATAATAATAATAATAAGAATAATAATAATAATAAAATAAGAGAAGAATTACTAGTCATAAAATAATAATAATGAAGCATATTGATAATTGTTATTAATCAGCAAATAGGTTATCAAAGTTCTCTTATTCTACTCTGATCCGCAGTAGCGCATGATTACACCGATTTTAATGTATTATCATTAAACCTAAATAATGCCAAAATAATTCAGAGAAACGAAAAAACGTCATTGGGAGTTACTCTCAGAAGGCTATCGATTTCACTAGATTTGCGCTTTTCGACTTTTAGGAAATATGTCCTTTACTTTTTTTAATATGGAGACAATTTGTTATTTATCATATATTATCCATGAGTATATAATCAATATTATCATATCATCATCAAACATTAAAATATTGCAATTAGTATATCATTATTGCAATATATCATCATTATTGCAATTATATCATTATTAGATAATTATGCAGTATAAATATAATTTGCACATATACAATAACAACAGAATAATAAGAGAAATAACAATAAATAATAACAATACATAACGATATTATAATAATATCTTATATTCCCCCCCAGCAAGGCCAAGTAATCGGATTATACCGTAATTATTACTGTTATGAATAATATTTTGGCAACTAGACTATAGTTAAAAATAAATAATGATAATTAATAACAATATAAATAATAACGATTATTATAATACTGATAATAATATAATGATAATAATAATGAATATAAATAATAATAATGAACACACACACATAATAATAATAATAATAACAATACTAATAATATTGATAAATTAATAATCATTCAACTGTTATCAAAATTCTCTTTATTCTCACTTTTATCCTCTATTGTCATGATTAATACGATTTGGTAATTATATCATTACTCCTAAGAATTGCCAAAATCCATCAGAGAAATGAAAAAAACGTCATTTTGGAGTAACTCTCAAAAGGAATTCGCTAGATTTGTCCGCTTTTTCGTGACTTTTGGAATATTTTCTTTTACTTTTTTTATTATATGGAGGACAAATCCTGTTATTTATCATCATTGTTCATGATTATCATCAATTTTCTCATTCCATCATCATTACATCCTATCTCATTATGCAATTATTTATCATCATTGCAATTATTAATCTCATTATGCAATTCTTATCATTATTATTGCAATTATTGTCAGTTATGATATACTAAGTTGCAAATATATAATAACAACACAATAATAATAGAAATAACAATAATAATAAAACAATAATAACTGATAATATAATAATTATCTATATCCTATTTTAATTAATATCATTATTACCAGTAATTATACTGTATAAAATTATTTTTGCAATTATCCACACACACACGCACAAACGTATAATAATGATATAATAACAATAATAATATTAATTTTTAACGATATTATAAAATAAATTAATATAATAATGATTAATAATAAGTAAGAATATATAATAATAATAATAATAATAATAAAATATAAATACTAACATAATAATCATAAAAAAAAGGAAACAATACTAATAATACTCATAATAAATACTAATAAGAATAATAATAGTAATATATAATAATAATCATAATAAATAATAATAATAGTAATAATATAATAATAAGATAATATGGGATAATATAATAATCATAAAGTTCAAATCTCTTTTATTCTAACTTTATCCTCAATTGTCATGATTAATACGATTTGGTAATTATTATCATTATACCTAATAATTGCCAAAATCATCAGAGAAATCGAACAACACGTTCTTTGGAGTATACTCTCAAAAGGCTATATTTCGCAGATGCCGCTTTTGACTTGGAATTATTTTCTTTACCGCTGCCTCTCATAATCATGGAGACAGTCTGTGTATCTCATTATTATCATGATACATATATTATCATTATCATCATCATTATCACTCATTTCCTCATTATTGAATTATTACATCATATTGAATTCTTATCATCATTATTGCAATTATTACAATTATTGCAATATTGCAGTTTAATCTCAAATTCTTTGCATATACACAAACCCAAAACACCAATAAAGAATTTCAACACTAATAATAACAATAATAACGCTATGTATAATAATATCTATATCATTATTTAAGAATATCGTATTACAGCTGATTATTACTGTTATAATAACTTATTTTTGACAATATACTACTAGTCAAAAGATAAAATGATAATAATAACAAATAATAATATAATAACGGATATTATGATAATAATGATAATAATAAGGATGAGGGTAATGATGATAATATAATAATAATAATAATAATAATAATAATAACATAAATAAAATCACATAATGATAATAATAATACTAATAATAATATAAATAAAATAAAATAATAATAATAGAATAATAATAATAAAATGATAATATTGATATATAATACTCACAAAGTTATTCAACTTCGCTTAATTCTCACTTCTATCCTCATTCTGTCGATAATACGTTTTGTAATTATATCATATTACCAATAATTGCCAAAATCATCAGGAAATAAAAAAAAACCTGGTCATTTTGAGTATACTTCAAAAAGGCATATTTCTCTAGATTGGCCGCTTTTTCACTTTGGGCATATTTTCTTTACCTTTTTATCTCGGAGGACCCTTCTGTTCTATCATAATTCTTATCATGATTATCATCAATATTTCATTATCATATTCATTATCCTCATTTTCATCATTCTTGCACTATTATCTCATTCTTTCACCTTCTCTCCATCTTCCACTTATTATCCACTATTTCCCTCTTTCCCGTCTCCTCTCATTTTCCCCCTCTCCCATACCCACCCTACTACTCCTCGACATAAACCAAATCCTCCCACTCCACCTATTATCTCACAATCTCTCATCCATTTCTTTTCCTCCCTCCCTCACACATTCCTTCCTTTCTCCCTTCTTTCCTTCCTCCTTCTTCCCCCTGCCATCCCCAACCTCTCCCCCCCCCCCCCCCCGCCCCAAAAAAAAAAAAAAATAAAAAAATTAAAAAAAAAAAACACAACAAAAATTAACAATAAATGATATTAATAACGATAGTATAATATAATAAGTAATAATAATGATCAATAATAAACGATACTAATAATAATAATAACTAAAATAGTAAGATAAAACCCTAATAATAATAAACAATAATAATAATAATAATAATAATAATAATAATAATTAATACTAATAATAGAATAGTAATAATAATACTAATAATGATAATAGTGATAAATATTTTAATAATCATCAAATTGGTATCAAAATCTATTATCTCACTTTATTCATTATTATTGTCAGATTAATACGATTGGTAAGATTATCATTATTACCAATTAATTGCAAAAATCATCAGAGAAATCGAAAAAACTGTATTTGGAGTATACTCTCAAAAGGCTATAATTCGCTAGATTTGCCGCTTTTTGCTTTTGGGAATTATTTTCTTTTACTTTTTTAATTATATATGGAGACAATTCGGTATTATCATCCATTATACATGATTGTCATCAATATATCATATCATAATCTTATCTATCATTATCATCATTATGCAATATTATCACATTATTGCAATATTATCAGCATTATTGCAATAGTATCATTATATTGAACTTATGCAGTAAATATATAATTTTGCAACTAACTACAATAACAACAAACAATAATAATAGAATTAACAATAAAAACCAATAATACGATATTATAATAATTATCATATCATTTATTTTAATTAATATCGTATTACAGTAATTATTACTGGATAAATAATTATTTGCCAATTATATACTAGGAAAAATGAATAATAATGATAATAATAACAACAATAATATGAAAAACATATTGTAATAATATAATAATAATACATGATAATAATAAGATAATAGTAGTAATAATAATTAATAATAATAATAATAATAATAAAATAATAATAATAATAATAATAAGAATAAAATAATAATAAGTAATAATAAATAATAATAACGATCATATTAATACTCATCACATGTTATCAAAAAATTCTCCGTAATTCTCACTTTTATAGTCATTATGTCATGGACTAATACGATTTTGGTAATTATATCATATTCCCCTAACAATTGCCAAAATCATCAGAGAAATCGAAAAAACGTCATTTTCGGTATACTCTCAAAAGGCCTAATTTCGCTAGATTTGGACGCTTTGTTCGAATTTGGGAATTTATTCCTTGTAACTTTTTGTTATTATTATTAGAGACAATTCCTGTTATGATCATCATTTATTATCATGATTATCACAATATTATCTTATCATCATCATATCTTCATTATTGCAATTAGGATCCTTCATATTGGCAATTATTATTAATCATTATGCAATTATTATCATCATTATTCAATATTCAGATTATGCAATTATGACAGGTTCTAATATAAATTTGCAACTTATACTAATAACACAAACAAAATAATAGCAATAACCAATAATAATAAACATAATAACGATATTATAAATTATCATATCAGTATTTAATTAAATATCGTTGATTACAGTAATTAATTATGTTATAATAATCATTTTGCAATTATACTACTAGTAAAATGATATAAGGATAATATAACAAAAATAAATTAATAACGATATTATAAAATAATAATAAAATAATGATAATTAATAATGATAATAATAATAATAATAATAATAATTAATAATAAAAATAATAATAATAATGAATAATAATAATAATAGTAGTAATAATTATAATAATGATATATGATAATAGTAATAATCATCAAGTTCATCAAAATTCTCTTATTCTCACTTGTATCCTAATTATGTCAGATAAACGTTTTGGTAATTATTATCATTATTACACAATAATTGCCAAATCATCAGAGAAACAAAATCGGAAATAAAAGTATTTATACGCATTTTGGAGATACTCTCAAAGGCTATATCCGAGATGTTGTGCGCTCTTTCGCATTTTGGGCAATTATTTCTTTTACTGTTATATTATATGAGACCAAGTCCTGTATATCATATTATTATCATGATTATCATCAATATCTCATTATCAATCATCATTATTATTAATATCATCATTATGCAAGTTATTATCATCATTTTGCAATTATTATGATTATTATCATGCCAATATTGCAGTGATAATATATAATTTTGCAACTGTACTAATAACAACACAATAATAATAAGAACTAACAATAATACAACAATAATAACGATATATAATAATATCTAGTTGCCAATTTTAATTTTAATAAATATCGTTATACAGTAATTATTACTGTTATAATAATTATTTTTCCAATTATAATACTAGTAAAAATGATAAATAATGATAATAATGAACAATATAAGATAATAACGATATTAAATAATAATAATAATAATGGATAAATAATAATGATAATAATAATAAATATGATAATAATAAAATAATAGTAATAAAGAAAATAATAATGATAAGATTGACATATTAATAATCATCAAATGTTATCCAAAATTCTCCTTTATCTCACTTTTATCCTCATGATTGTCAATGATTTAATCGATTGTAATTATATCATTATTACACAATAATTGCCAAATCATACGAGAAATCAAAAATACGTCATTTGGAGGTCTTAACTCCCAGAACGCTATATTTCGCAGATTTAGCCGCTTTTTCGCTTTGGGAATTTATTTTCTTTTACCTTTTGTTTAGATATATGGAGACACTTCTGCTTCATCATCATATTATCATTGATTATTCATCAATATTCTCATGATCATCACTCATATCATCATAATTGCAATTATTATCATATATTGCAAGGATAATCATTCCAATTGCACATTATTATCTCATTTTCAATATATCAGATTATTCTGCAATATTGCAGCTATTAATATAAAATTTTGCAAGATACTAATAAACACAACAACAATAAATAGAAAATACAATAATAAAACAATAATAACGATATACTAATACACTATCTATATCATTACAACACAATTAATATCACACATTAACAGTTGATATGTATAATAATTATTTGGCAAGTATACTACAGTAAAAATGATGATAATGATATAATAACAAAATAATATAAGAACGATATCATAATAATAATAAATAATAATGATAATAATAATTATATAATAATAATCATAATAAATATAATAAAATAATAACAATAATGAGCATAATAATAATAATAATAATACACTAATCATAATAATAATAATAATAATAATAATACTAATCATAATAGAATAATAATAAATGTAATAATAATATAATAATGATAATATTGATAATATTAACACATAAATCAAAGGTTATCTCAAAATCCTCTTTATTCCTAACTCCTTATCTCATTGTATTGTACCATGAGTAATACGATTTGGTTAAGTATTATCATATTACCCGTAATAAGGCCCAAAATTCACAGTAGAAATCGAAAAAAAACGTCATTTGAGTATACTTCAAAAGCTATATTTCGCGAGATTTGCCGCTTTTCGACTTTTGGGAAATTATTTTTTTTACCTTCTTTAGTACTCCATATGGAGGACATATTTCCTGTTATTACCTCAAATATTACACATGATTACATAAATATTTTCATTCATATCATCAGTATCCTCATGTATCATCATTATTGAAACTATTATCATCAATATTGCAATATATTCATCATTTTCGCAATTTTATATCATCATTATTGCAATATTATCCTTATTATTGCAATATTGCAGTGATAATATATAATTGCAACTATATATATAAACAACAACAATAATCATAGAAATAAAATTATAATAACAATAATACGATATTTAATAATATCTATATCATTTTTTAATAAAATCGTTATTACAGTTAATTATATGTTATAATACTTATTTTGCAATGATACTATTAGTAAACAAATGATAATAATGATCCACAATAACAATCAATAAGATATAAAACGCAGATTTGGCATAATATAAGATATCATAATGATACTAATAATGATCATCAGAAGAATAAGTTAAAGCAATAATAATATCATATATCACATAATCACACACAGAAAACAATAATATAATAAACAATACTAATAAAATAATACTAGTAATAATATAATAATAATAATAATAATAATATAATAAAGTAATAATAATAATTAATAATGAATAATATTACACTCATCAAATGTTATCAAAATTTTCGTTATTCTCACTTTATCCTCATTATGTCATGAATTTAATACGATTTGTACTATTATCATGATTCACCCTAATAATTGCCCAAAATCATCAGAGAAATCAAAAAAAAACGTCATTGGAACATACTCTCAAAAAGGTATATTCGCTAGATTTGCCGCTTTTTCGACTTTGGGAATTATATTCTTAACCTTTTTTTGTTATATATGAGACAATTCCTGTTTTATTTCCTCATTATTATCATGTTATTTATCAATATTATCATTTCATCATTCTGCATCATCATTATGGCATTATTATCTCATTATTGCATTATTATCATCATATCGCACTTATTATCATCATTATTGCAATTATTATCATTATTATTGCAGTAGGCAGTAGAATAGATAATGCTCAAAATCTATACTGAAAACAACAACAATAATAATAGAAAGAAACGAAAATAATAACAAAATAACGAATTATAATAATTATCTAATAATTATTTTAATTAATATCGCATTACAGTATATTACTGTATAAAATCATTTTTGCAATTATATTCAATTTTTTTAGTAAAAATGATAATAAGATAATAATAACAAAAAAATTTAAAACGAATATAATAATAATAATAAAATAAATAAAAAAATGATAAATAAATTTAAAAATTAAAAAATAAAAAAATAATAAAAAAAACTAATAAAAATAATAATAAAATAACAATAATAATAAAAAAATAATAAAATATAAACAATAATAAAAATAATAATTTAAAAATAATAATGTAATAATAAATAAAAATGAAATATTGGGTAATTTAAAATCATCAAATGTTATCAAAATTTTCTTTTTTTTCATTTTTTCCTCAATTTTTTCTGATTAAAACGATTTTTTGGAATTATTATCATTTTTACCGGTAATAATTTCCAAAATCATCAGGAAATCGGAAAAAAAACATTTTTGGAAAAACTCTCAAAGGATATTTAGCTGTTTTTTCGCTTTTCGACTTTTGGGATTTTTTCTTTTTCCTTTTTTTATTATAAAGGAGACAATTCCTGTTTTTATCAATTTTATCAGATACATCAAATTATCATTTCTCACATATTCCCCTTATCATCATTATTGCAAATTTTTATCATCTTTTGCAACATTTTCATCATTTTGCAATTATTTTGATATATTTAATTTTTGCAGTTTTAATATATTTTTTGAAAAATGTATAATAACAACAACAAAGATAATAGAAATACAATAATAATAACATATAACGATATTATTAATTATCTATTTTTATTTTTTAAAATTCGATTACAGTAATTTTTACTGTTATAATTTTTTTTCCAATGATAATACTAGGAAAAAAGTAATAAAAGATAATATAGCAATAATAATATTAATAACGATATTAAAATATAAAAATAATAAAATGTAATAATAATGATAAAATAATAATAAGATAATAAAAAAATAATAAAAACAATAAAATAAAACAAAATAATAATAATAATATGATAATATTAAAAATCATCAAAAATTTTTCAAAAACTCCTTTTTTCCCCCTTTTATCCCCATTTTGTCCAAATTAAACATTTTTGGGAATTATTATCATTATTTCCCTAATAATTGCCCAAAAACTCAGAGAAACGAAAAAAAAAGTCATTTTGGAGTATACTTATAAAAGGATATTTCGCTAGATTTTTGCCGCTTTTTTGACTTTTGGGAATTTTTTCTTTTCCTTTTTTTTTTTTAAAATTGGAGACAATTCCCGCTTTATCATCATTTTTATCATGATTTTTATCAAATTTTATATTATCATCTCATTTCATAATATTGCAATTATTTCTAAATTTTTGCAATTTTTTCATATTATTGCAAATATCATTATTTTTACAATTATTGAGTTTAATATATAATTTTTCAACTTATATAAAACAACAACAATAAAAATAGAAAAACAATAATAATAACAAAAACGATATTATAATTATTTTTTTATATCATTTCTTTAATTAATATCGTTTTTGAAGTAATTTTTTTAAAGGTTTTAGAAAAATTTTAAAATTTTCAAAAAAATATTTTAGTTAAAAATAAAATA
>NW_023663439.1:0-14930 GCF_015228065.2 Penaeus monodon
TAAATTATTTGTTTTTATATTTTATTTAATTTTATTTTGTTTATTAGTTTATTGCAAAAATTTATATAAACCCCAAAATTATAATAAGTAAAATTGCAAAAATATATAAAAAAATTTGAAAATAATGATGATAATGATTTATGTAAATGAGAAATGAATTTATAAATAATAATGAGATAAATCATATAATGATGATGATAATAACAGGATTGTGTCCTATATAATATAAAAAGGTATAGAAAAACTTCCCAAAAGTCGAAAAAGCGGGAAAAACTAGCGAATTAAAGCCCTTTTAGAGATACTCCAAAAAAGGGGGTTTTTTTGATTTCTTTTGGGATTTGGAAATTTGGGTTTTTTAATATAAATTTACCAGAAAAGATTAAACATAAAAAAATTAAAATAAATAAAAGAATTTTTTAAATTTTTAAAAATTTAAAAATTTTATTATTTTTATTATTATTTTTATTATTTTTATTTTTTTTAAAATTATTAATTATATAAAAATAATTATTTTATATATTTAATTTTTATATATTGAAAAAAAAATTATATGTTATTAAAAACAAAAATTAAAAAAGTATTAATATAAAATAATAATTTAGTAAAAAAAAATAGTTATTAGTATTATTATTTTATTATCATCATTTTATTATTTTTTTTGGGGTTTTAAATCAAAAATATTATTAAAGTAAATTTTATGAAAAACATACTATTAAAAAATAAATTTAAAAAATAATTATAAAATTGATTATTGTTATTAATTATTTTAATTAAAATATAATTATTTGTTGTGGTTATTTGTATTGATTTAAAAATAATATATAATAATCCAATAAAAATAATATGGATAATAATTCAAATTGTTATAATAATTAAAAAGATGAAAAAATGAAAAGTGAAAAAAGGAAAAAATTAACGAATATGATGATATCATAAAATGATGTTTTTGATTTCGGAAATTTGGCCCTATATATTAAAAAAAGTATATAAAAATTTTAAAATCATAAAAGGCAAAATTTGGAAAAATAGTTATGAATTATATAAAATATTTTTTTGATTTCTTTTATTTTTATTATTGGGTAAATTAAAGTTTTTATTAAAATTTATTAATCTAAATTAAAATATTAAGTTAGATTAAGAATTTTAAAAATTTATATTATTAAAAATTATTATTTTTATTAAAATATTAATTTTTAATTAATTAATTATATATTATTATTATATATTTTATTATTATTATTTTATTATCATATTTATTTTTTTAGTATTATTGCAAAAAAATTTAATTAAAATCTGTAATAATAACAAATTTAAAGATAATAATATAAAATAATAATAATAATCGTATTATTTATTATTTTGTTATTACTATTTTATTTTTATTATTTTTATTTTTATGTATATAACTCCAATAAATTAAAAATAAACAAATAATAATTAATTAATAGATATAATTAATAATGATAATATAAAATAAATAATTTTAAAATCGTTTTAATTTTATTATTATGTTTTTGATATTATAAGTTGTGGGTTTTATTATAAATTAAAAAAATAAAACTAAAACTCCAAAAGTTGGCAAAATAAGAAACAATGCCAATAATGATGATAATAATTCAAATAATTTTGATTTCTTTTTTGATTTGGAATTAATTAGGTAATGATGGATAAATAAAATGATTAATCATAACAAAATATGATAAAATAAAGAGAATTTGTAAATTAATTATAAAAAATTTTTTATTTTTTATTATTAAAAAATTTAATAATTTAAACCTAATTAAAATTTTATTTTTTGATTATATACTAAAAAAAGTTTTTCCATTTTTTTATTCGAATTAATTATAAAAATAAGAAATTAAAATTATTAAAGAAAAAATATGTTATTATAAAATTAAATTTAAATATTTTATTAATTTTTGGATTATTAAAAATATTATTATTATAATAATTATAATTAATTTTATTTTTATTTTGATTATTATTATTAAATTTATTATTTTATTATTATTTTATTACTATTATTATTTTTGGTTATTGAAAAACATATACTATACTTAATAATTCAATATAATAAATTCAATATAATATATATTAAAATTTCATGATTATAATATTTTTATATTTATTATTGTTATTAACGATATATTATATTTGTATGTATATAAATTGAAATATAAATTTTAAAGGAATTTCAATTTTTAAGAACAAAATTTAAAAAATTTAAGATTAAAAAAAATTAAAAATTATAAGAATCAAATTGATTTTTTGTTTTTTTTTTTTTTGGTTTTTTTTTTGAAAAATTATTATCTCCAATAATTGGGAATAATAATGATACAATTGCAATAATGATAAATAATGCAATAATAAAATGAGATATAAGAGATTGAATATGAATTATAAAAATAAAATTATTAATATTTTAATTAATGAGGATAATAACAGGAATTGTGTCTATATAATATAAAAAAAGGTATAAGAAAACCATTCCCAAAAGTCGAAAAGCGGCAAAATCTAGCGAAATAGAAGCCTTATTGAGAGTATAAAAACTTCCAAAATGAAACGTTTGGGTTTTTTTTTTTTCGATTTCTTTGGTGATTTCTGCATTTATTAGGGGTAATATGATATATAATTAACGCAAGAATTGTATTAATCATCCCATAATGATGATAAAGTGAGAATAAAGAGAATTTTGATTACATTTGAATATTATTAAAAATATTATTATTATTATTATTATTATTTTATTATTATTATTATTATTATTATTATTATTATTATTATTAGTATTATTATTTATTATTATTACTTTTACTATTATCTATATTATTAGTTATTATTGGCCAACAATCTATTATATCTGTAAATAATAAACAATAAATAATAATAAGTATAAGTATAATAATGAATAATGCTAGTGCTTATTATTGTTAATTAGTATTATATTGTTATTACATCATTATTATTATTTGTACTGGTAGTATAACTTCAAAAATAATGATTATAACAGTAATAATTACTGTAAGTAACGATACTAATTAGATAATGATATAAATATAATTATAATAATCGTTATTTTTGTTATTATTATTGTTTCTTACTATTATTATTGTTGGGGTTATTAGTATATTGCAAAACTATATACTATACCGCAATAATTCAATAATAATGATAACATTGCAATATGATGATACATAATTGCACTAATGATGATAATGATGATGCATAATGATGATGATGATGAAATGATGATGATACGATAATAATGATGATAATCTATAATGATGATGATATAACAGGAATTGTGTCCATATTATTATAAAAGGTACAAGAAAACATTCCCAAAAGTACGAAAAGCGGGGCAAATCTAGCGAAATCTAGCCTTTGAGAGTATACCTCCCAAAATGACTTTTTTCGATTTTCTTGGTTATTTCGGCATTAGTTAGGGTATAATGATAATAATTACCAGAATTGTATTAATCATACAATAATGATGATCAAAGTGAGAATAAAGAGAAGTTTGATAACATTTGAATATTATTAAAAATTTATTATTATATATTATTATTATTATATTAATTCTTATTATTATTATTATTATTAATTATTATTATTAGTACTATTATCTTAATTATTAGTATTAATTGCCAACAAATCTATTATATCTGTAATAATAACCATAATAATAATATATAAAGTATACTAATAATAATGCTAGTGAGTTATACTATTTTTTAGTATTAATTTTGTTATTATCAAATCATTATTATTATTTGTACTGTAGTAATAATTTGCAAAAATATTATTATAACAGTAGTAATTACGTAATAACGATACTAATTAAGATAATGATTATCATATAATTATAAAATCGTTTATTATTGTTTTATTCTTGTTATTACTTATTATTATTGTTGTGGTTATTAGTATTCTTGCAAAAATATATACTAAACTCCTCATCATTGCATAATAATGATAACAATTGCAATAATGATGATACTAATTGCAATAATGATGATAATGATGTATGATAATATGATAACATGATGATAAGATGATGATTAACGTAATAATGATGATAATCTATACTGATGATGATAATAACAGAATGTGTCCCCATATATAATATAAAAAAGTATAAGAAAAACATTCACAAAAGTCAGAAAAGCGCAAATCATACGCGCATATATCTTATGAGAGTAATACTCCAAAATGACGTTTTTTTTGACGGGGATTTCTTTGGTGATTTTCCGGCAATTATTAGGGTAATATGACATAATATTACCAGAAATTGTATTATCATCATAATGATGTAAAAGTGAGAATAAAGAGAATTTTGATAACATTTTGAATATTATTAAAACTATTATGATTATTATTATATTATTATTATTATTATTATTAGTATTATTATTAATTATTATTATTATTATTTATTATTACTATTATCTTATTATTAGTAATTATTGCCAAAAATCTATTATATCTGTAATAATAACAATAATAATAATAAGTATAAGTAGAATTAATAATAATTGCCTAGTATTTAATTTGTTATTAGTATTATTATTGTTATTATCATCATTAGTATTAGTTGTACTGGTAGTATAATTGCCAAAAATATTATTATAACAGTATAATTAACTGTAATAACGATACCAATTAAGATAATGATATAAATAATATTATAACATCGTTATTATTGTTATTATTCTTGTTTATTAACTATTTTATTGTTGTGGTTTTAGTATATTGCAAAAATCTACTATAACTCAAATATTGCAATAAAATGATACAATTGCTAATACTGATGATAATAATTGCAAGAATGATGACAAAGATGATAATAATGATGAATCGATGAGAATGTGATGATAACGATAATACTGATTATAATTCATGATAATGATGATGCTAATAACAGGAATTGTGTCAATATATAATATAAAAAAAGGTATAAGAAAAACATCCCAAAAGTCGGAAAGCGGCAAATCTAGCGAAATATACCTTATGAGAGTATCTCCAAAATGACGTTTTTTTCGATTTCTTTGGTGATTTCGGCAATTATTAGGTAATATGATAATAATACCAGATTTATTAATCATACAATAATGATGATAAAAGGGAGAATAAAGAGATTTTGATAACCTTTGAATATTTTAGAATATTATTATTATTATTATTATATTATTATTTTATTATTATTATTATTATTATTATTAATATTATTATTATATTATTCTTTTACTATTATCTTAATTATTATTATTATTGCCAAAAATCTATTATTCGGTATCATAACAATAATATAATAAAGTAATAGTATAATCATAATAATGCTAGTGCTTAATATTGTTATTAGTATTATTATTGTTTATTATCATCATTATTATTATTGTACTGGTATATAATTGCAAAATAATTATTATAACAGTAATATTACTGTCTAAACGATACTAATTAAGCATAATGATATAAAGAATAATTATAAAAATCGTTATTATTGTTATTATTATTGTTTATATACTATATTTTGTTGTGTTATTAGTAATTATTGGCAAAATATATACTTAACTCCAATAATTGCAATAATCATGATAACAATTGCAAATGATGATATAATTGCAATAATGAGATAATGATGATGATAATGATGATAATGATGATAATGATGTAGATACGATAATAATGGATGATAATCATGATAATGATTCTGATAATACAGGAATTGTTGTACATATATAATATAAAAAAGGTATAAGAAAAACATTCCCCAAAGTCGAAAAAGCGCAAAATCTAAAGCGGAAAATAAGCCTTATGAGAGTATACTCCAAAATGACGTTTTTTCGATTTCTTTGTGATTTCGGCAATTATTAGTGTAATAAGGATAATAAATTACCAGAATTGTATTAATCCAGAACAATAATGATGATAACAGTGCGAATAAAGAGAATTTTTTGATACATTTGATATTCTATATTAAAAATATTATATTATTATTATTATTATTATATTTTCTTTAAAAAATTATTATTATTATTATTATTATTATTAATTATTATTATTATTATTACTATTATCTTAATTATTAGTATTATGCCAAAAAATCTATTATATCGGGAATAATTACATATAATAATAAGTTAAAGTATATAATAATCTGCTAGTGATTATAATATTGTTATGAGTATTATTATTGTCATTATCATCATTATTATTATTTGTACTGGTAGTATAATTGCAAAATATTATTATACAGTAATACTTACTGTATAACGATACCTAATTAGATAATGATATAAATATAATTATAAATCGTTATTATTGTTTTAATTATTGTTATTAACTATTATTATTGTTGGGTTATTGTATTATTGCAAAAATATACTATAACTCCAATATTGCAATATAATGATAACATTGCATAATTGATTGATATAATAATTGCAATAACGATGATAATGATTATGATAATGATGATAAGTGATGATAATGATGTGATAACGATAACAGGATGATAATCATGATCATGATGATGATATACAGGAGTTGTGTCCATATATAAGCTATAAAAATGTACAAGAAAAACATTCCCAAAGTCGAAAAGCGGCAAAATCTAGCGAAATATAGCCTTATGTAGTATACTCCAAATGACGTTTTTTTTTGTTTTGTACGTTTCTTTGGTGCTTTCGGCAATTATTTAGGGTATAATGATATAATTACCATAATTGTATTAATCATAACAATAATGATGATACAAGTGACGAATAAGAAGAATTTTTGATAACATTTGAATATTATTAAAAATAATTATTATTATTATTATTATTATTGATTATTTAATTATTATTATTATTATTATTATTATTATTATTAGTATGATTATTTATTACTATTATCTTAATTATTAGTATTATTGCCAAAAAATTATTATTCTGTATAATAACAATAACTATAAGTTAAAGTATAATAATAATATGCTGTGATTATAATATTGTTATTAGTATTATTATTCTATTATTCATCATTATTATTTTTGTCTGGTAGTAATAATTGCAAAAATAATTATTATAACAGTAATATTACTGGTAATAACGATACTAATTAAGATAATGATATAAATAATATTATAAATCGTTAATTATTGTTATTTATTGTTATTACTATTATTATTGTTGTGGTTATTAGTCTTATTGCGAAAATAATATACTATACTCCAATAAATTGCAATAATATTATAACAATTGCACTAATGATGATATATTGCAATAAGGATGATATGATGATGATTGATGATAATGATGAATGATGATGATAACGAAAATAATGATGATAATCATGATAATGATGAATGATAATAATAACAGGAATTGTGTCCATATATAATAGAAAAAAGGTAATAAGAAAAACATTCCAAAAGTCGAAAAAGCGGCAAAATCTAGCGACTATAGCCTTATGAGAGTATACTCCAAAATGACGTTTTTTTTCGTTTCTTTGGTGATTTCGGCATTATTAGGGTATAATGATATAATTACGAGAATTGTATTAATCATAACATAATTATGAGAAAAGTGAAATAAGAGAATTTTGATAACATTTGAATATTATTAAAAATTTATTATTATTATGTAGTATTATTATTATTATTATTTATTATTATTATTATTATTATTATTATTATTATTATTATTATTATATATCTTATTAATTAGTAATTATTGCCAAAAAACTCTATTATAATCTGTACTCATAACATAATAATAATAATTATAAGTTTAATATAATAATGCGTGATTATAATATTGTTTATTAGTATTATTATTGTTATTATCATCAGTATTATTATTTGTACTGGTAGTAATAATTGCAAAAATATTATTATACGTAAGAAATTACTGTAATAACGATACTAATTAAGATCATGATATCAAATAATAATTAAAATCGTTATTTATTGTTATTATTATTGTCTTACTATTATTTTGTTGTGGTTATTAGTATTATTGCAAAAAATATATACTATAACTCCATAATTGCAATAATAATGATAACAATTGGCCATAATGATGATAGTAAAATAATTGCAATAATGATGATATGATGAATGATAATGATGATATGATGGGATAATGATGATGATAACGATAATAAGGGAATGATAATCTGAGAATTGATGATGATAATTACAGGAATTGTGTCATTATAATATAAAAAATTTATCAGAAACATTCCAAAATTCGAAAAAAGGGCAAAATCTAGCGAAATAACAGCCTATGAGAGTATACTCCAGAAATGACGTTTTTTCGACTTTCTTTGGTGATTTCGGCAATTATTAGGGTATAAATGAGAATAATTACCATAATTGTATGTAATCTACAATAATGATGATAAAAGTGAGAATAAGGAGAATTTTGATAACATTTGATATTATTACAAATATTATTATTTTATTATTATTATTATTAATTATTATTATTTATTATTATTATTATTATTATTATATTATTATTATTATTATTATTACTATTATCTTATTATTAGTATTATTGCCAAAAATCTATTATATCTGTAATACATAACAATATATAATAAGTTACAGTATACTAATAATAATGCTAGTGATTATAATTTGTTATTAGTATATTATTGTTATTATGCATCATTATTATTTAATTTGTACTGGGTAGTATAATTTGCAAAAATAATTATTAATAAAGTAATAATTACTGTAATAACGTTACCTAATTACGATAATGATATAAAGACTATTATAAATCGTTTATTATTTTTTATTTTATTATTGTTATTACTATTTTATTGTTGTGTTATTATATTATTGCAAAATAATCTATACTCAATATTGCAATAATAATGATACCAATGCATAATGTGATAAATAATTGCAATAATGATGATAATGTGATGATAATGATGATAATGATGATAATGATGATGATAACGATAATAATGCTGAACTCCATGATAATGATGATGATAATAACCGGATTTGGTGTCCATATATAATATACAAAAGGTATAAGAAAACTTCCAAAATTCGAAAAGTCGGCAAAATCTAGCGAAATTAGCCTTATGGAGTATCTCCCAAATGACGTTTTTTTTTCGATTTTCTTTCTTGTGATTCGTCAATTATTAGGGTAATAATGATAAAATTACCAGAATTGTATTAATCCATAACAATACTGATGATAAAGTGAGAATAAGAGAAATTTGATAACATTTGAATATTATTAAATATTATTATTATTATTATTACTATTATTAGTATTATTATTATCTATTATTATTAGTATTATTATTATTTTATTAGTATTATTATTATTATTATATTCTATTATCTTATTATTAGTATTATTGCCAAAAAATCTATTCTATCTGTTAATAATACAATAATATAATAAGTATAAGTATAATAATATAATGCTAGGATTATAATATTGTTATTAGTATTATTATTGTTATTATCATCATTCTATTATTTGTACGGTAGTATAATTGCAAAAATATTATTATAACAGTAATAATTACTGTATATAACGATACTACTTAAATATGCATATAAATGTAATTATAAAATCGTTATTAATTTGTTTTAATTTTATTGTTAGACTATTTAGTATTGTTGTGGGTATTAGTATTATTGCAAAATATATACTATCCTCCAATATTTGCCTATAAAGGATAACAATGCAATAATGATGATTAATGATTGCAATAATTATGATAATCACTCTGATGATACTTATGATCGGAATGATAATGATGATGAAACGATAATAATGATGATAATCATTATCATGAATTGATGATAATAACAGGATGTGTCCATAATATAATATAAACAAGTATAAGAAAAACATTCCCAAAAAGTCGAAAGCGCAAAATCTAGCGAATATGCTCCTTATGAGGTATACTCCCAAATGACGTTTTTTTTTCGATTTCTTTGGTGATTTTTGGCAATATACTAAATTAAGATCATAGTAAATAATAATATAATAATAAATAATAATAAGTATAATAATAATAATAAAAATAATATATAATAATAATATTAAAATAAATATCATAATAATATTTTTAATAATATTCAATGTTAATCAATTCGCTTTATTCTCACTTTTAATCTCATTATTGTTATATTAATACAATTCTGGTAATTATTAGCATTATTACCCTAATAATTCCGCAATCACACAAGAAATCGAAAAACGTCATTTGGATTCTTTGGTGATTTCGGCAATTATTAGGTATCATAGATAATAATTACCATAATTGTATTAATCATAACACTAATGATGGATAAAAGTGAGAATAAAGAGAATTTTGATAACATTTGATATTAATAATAAAATAATAATACTAATATATTTTTAATAATATTCCAATGTTTCAAAATTCTTCTCTTTATCTCACTTTTATCTCATTATGGTTTATGATTAATACAATTCGGTAGTATTATTCATTATTACCCTCATAATTGCCGAAATCACCAAAGAACCAAATGACGTTTTTCGTTTCTTTGGTGATTTCGGCAATTATTAGGTAATAATGATTAATAATTACCAGAATTGTATTAATCATAACATTGAAGATAAAAGTGAGAATAAGAGATTTTGAACATTTGAATATTATTTAAAAAGATTTTATTATTATTATTATTAATTATTATTATTATTATTATTATTTTTATTATTATGTATTATTATATTAATTATTATTATTATTATTAATTATAATTCCTATTATCTTAATTATTATTATTATTTGCCAAACATCTATTAATCTCTGTATAATAACAATAATAATATATATAAGTATATAATAATATGCTAGTGATTATATTATGTTATTAGTATTAATTATTGTTATTATCATCAGTATTATATTCTGTACTGGTAGTATAATTGCAAAAACAATTATTATAACAATAATAGTTACAGTATACACGATACTAATTAAATAATGATATAATAATAATTATAAATCGGTATTATTGTTATTTTATTGTTATTACTCATCATTTATGTTGTGGTTATTAGTATTATTGCAAAAATATATACTTAACTCCAATAAATTGTGCATAATAATGATACAATTGCCATAATGATGATATAATTGCAATAATGATGATACTGAAGATATAATGAGGATAATGAATTGATAATGATGATGATACGATAATAATGTGATATATCATGAATAATGAATGATGATAATAACGAGGATTGTGTCCATATATAATATAAAAAAGGTATAAGAAAACATTCCAAAAGTCAAAAAGCCGGCAAATCTACGAATATAGCCTTATGAGAGTATACTCCAAATGACGTTTTTCGATTTCTTTGTGATTTCGGCATTATTCGGGTAATAATGATAATATTTACCAGAATTGGTTATTAATCATAAACATAATGATGATAAAAGTAGAATAAGAGAATTTTTGATAACATTTTGAATATTATTTAAAAATATTATTATTATTATTAGTATTCTTATTATTATTATATTATTATTATTATTATTTATTATTATTATGATTATTATTAATTATTCTTATTACTATTATCTTAATTATTTAGGATTATTGCCACAAAATCTATTATATCTTGTACTATAACACTAATAATAATCAGTATAGTATAGATAATATAATGCTAGTGATTATAATATTGTTTATTAGTATTTTATTGTTATTATCATCCATGATTATTATTTGTACTGGTATAGAATTGCAAAAAATATTATTATAACAGTAATAATTATGTAATACGATACTAATTAAGATAATGGTATAATAATATTATAAACTCGTTTAGTATTGTTTATTATTATTGTTATTACTATTATTATGTTATGTTGGTTTCTTAGTATTATTGCAAAATATATACTAAACGCCAATAATTGCAATATAATGATAACAATTGCAATAATAATGATAATATTGCAATAATGATGATAATGATGATGATAATGATGATAATGATGATAATGATATGATAACGATAATAATGATATAATCATGATAATGATGATGATATACAGGAATTGTGTCCATATATAATATAACAAAGGTATAAGAAAAAACGATTCCCACAAGGGCGAAAAAGCGGCAAAAATCTAGCAAATATAGCCTTATGAGAGTATACTCCAAAAATGACGTTTTTTTTCGATTTCTTTGGTGTTTCGGCAATTATTAGGGTAATATGATAATACTTTTACCAGAATTGTATTATCGTGACAATAATGAATGATAATGAGACGAAAGAGAATTTTGATAACATTTAATATTATGAAAATATTCTGTGTTATTATTATTATTATTATTATTATTAATTACTTATTATTATCATTATTATTATTCATTAATTATTATTATTATTATTATTACTATTATCTTAATTATGTCGTCTGTATTTTGCCAAAAAATCTATATATCTGTCTTAATAACAATATAATATAAGTATAAGGTATAATAATAATAAGCTCGTGATTATAATATTGTTATTAGTATTTATTATTGTTATATCATCATTTATTTTATTTGTACTGGTAGTATAAATTGCCAAAATACTTATTCTACGTAATAATTACTGGAATAACGATACTCATTAAGATACTTCTATAAAATAATTATAAATCGTTATTATTGTTATTAGTATTGTTATTACTATATTAATTGTTGTGCTTTATTAGTATTAGTGCAACAATATATACTATGAACTCCAATAATTGCATAAAGTAATTATAACAATTGCATAATGCTGATAATAATTGCAATAATGAATGAATAATGATGATGATATGATGTATGATGATTATATGATGATAACGATACATATGATGATAATCATGATAATGTGATGTAATAACGAAATGTGTCCATATATATATAAAAAAGAGGTATAGAAAAACTATTTCCCAAACAGTCGAAGCGGGCAAAATCTGCGAAATATAGCCTTATTAATTATATCTCCAAAATGACGTTTTTTTCGATTTCTTTGGGATTTCGGCAATTAATTGGGTAATCATGATAATAATTACAGAAATTGTATTAATCATAACAATAATTATGATAAAATTGAGAATAAGAGATTTTGATAACATTTGATATTCTTAAAAATATTATTATTATTATTATTATTTATATTATTATTATTGATTATTATTATTATTATTATTATTATATTATTATTCTTATTATTATTATTATTATACTATTATCTTAATTATTAGTATTATTGCCTAAAAAACTATTATATCTGTAATAATACCAATAATAATAATAAGTATAAGTATATAATAATAATTGCAGTGATTATACTATTATTATTATTATTATTATTGTTATTATCATCATTATTTTATTTGTACTGGGTAGTATAATTGCAAAATAATATTATAAACATTAATATTACGTAATAACGATCTAATTAAGATAATGTATAACTAATAATTATAAAAATCGTTATTATTGTATTAGTATTGTTATTATATTATTTTTGTTGTTTTAATTATAATTGCAAAAATTTAAAAAATCATATTGAATAATTGAAAAAATTGGAAAATGATTAAATGGGAAAAAATATAATGATAAGATAATGATGAGTAATAAAGATAAAAATAAATAATAAGGGAATTAAATAAATAAAAAAGAAGGAAAAAGTCCAAATAAAAAAAAATTTAAAAAAAACCCAAGAAAACCAAATCTGGAAAATTGCCTTTTAGAATAATGATATTTTTTGATTTCCTTTTTTTTGGAAAATAGTAAAAAAATAATTTCAGAATTTTTAAAATAAATATTATTAAAATAATTTAGGGTTTTATTAATTATTTATTTTAAATTATTATTATTATTTTTTTTATTATTTAATATATATTATTATTATTAATTATTATTATTATTTTAAAATTTTATTTATATTTATTAAATTTTATTAAAAAAATCTATTTAAATTTTAATTATTAAATTTTATTAAAATAAATTTTTAATATTATTATTGAATATTTATTTATAATTATTTTATTAATATATTAAATAATTTTTAAATTAATAAAAAATTTATTATAAAATAATTTTTATAATATATTTTGTTATTATATTATTAATATTTAAAAATTTTTTCATTATTATAATTTAAATTCAATTTAAAATGTTTTTAATTTTATTATTAAAAATATATAATTAAAATGAATAAAAATGAACAAAAATAATGATATAAAAAATTAATAATGATGATAATAAGGGAAAGATATAAATATAAAAGTGATAAAAAAATTTAAAAAGAAAACAAAATGAAAAGAAATTAAATTTTTATTAAAATATAAAAATTTTTTTGATTTTTTAAAAGGAAAATTTGGAATAATGAATTTTTAGAAATTCAAAATTTTTATTAAATTTTTAGGAATGAATTTTGGTAAAAAATTTAAATTAAATTAAAAAATTTATTAATATTAATATTATTTATATTTTTAAATTTTTTTAATTTTAAATTTATTAATATTATTATTATTATTATTATTATTATTTTTTTCCAATTATTTATTTTAATTAAAAAATTTTATAAAATATTTTAAAATAAAATTATTATATTTAAATTTTTATATTTTAATTATTATTTTATTTAAAATATAATAAAAATAATATAATAATAATAATATTAAGATTATAATTATTTTTTAAATATTATTAATTAAAAATTATTATTTTATTATTGTTATTATTAATTAAAATTTATTATAAGTAATAATTATGTAATAACATATATTAAATAATTAAAAATAAAAAAATAAAATATATTATTTTAAATTATATATTATATTATTGTTTGTATTATATTTTTAAAATATAACATAATAATTAAAAATATTAAATTGAAATGATAAATTTGCAATAAAATAAAATGATAAAATGT
>NW_023663440.1:0-14929 GCF_015228065.2 Penaeus monodon
TCTATTATCATTATTGTTATTATTATTATTATTATTATTATTATTATTATTATTATTATTATTATTATTATTATTGTTATTTATTATCATTATTATTAATTATCATTATTATTATAAATGTTATTATTATTATTATTATTATTATTGTTATTATTGTTGGCGTTGTTTTGGTATCATTATTATCATGATTTTCATTTTAATTATCATTATAATTATTATCATCATTTTTACAAAAAAAAAAAAAAAAAGACAGAAAGAAAAAAAAAAACTTTATTTCTTTATTTTTAATATTCTTTTATTATCCTTCTTATAATTTTTATTTTTATTATCATCCTCTTGATTATTGTTACTAGTATTATTATTATTATCATAATCATTATTGGTTTTTTTTTCTTATTGTTCTTATTATGATAATTTTCATTGTTATCGCTAAAATTATTATTATCTTTATCATCATTATCATCACTGCTATCACTATTGCAATAATTATTATCAACATCATCATTTTTACTATTATCTTTCTCATTATTATTATTATCATTATTTTTTTGTTACTGTTGTTATTATTATTATTATTATCATTATTATTATCATTGTTATTGTTGTTATTATTATTATTATTATCATTATTGTTGTTTTTGTTCTTATTGTTGTTATTATTATTATTTTCATTATTATTATTATTATTATTATTATTATTATTATTATTATTATTATTATTATCATTATTATTAATTATCATTATTATTATTATTATTATTATTATTATTATTGTTATTATTATCATTATTATTGTTGTTATCATTATTATTTCTTTATTATTTTTATTATTATTATTATTATTATTATTATATTATCATAATCATTAAAATTTTATTTCTTTATTATTGTCCTTATTATTATTATTATTATTATTATTATTATCATTATCATTATCACTATTATCATATTATCGTTATTACCATTATCATTATCATTATCACCATTATTATTTATATCATTACCATTGTTAATATTAATATTTTTGTGATTATTATTAACATTAATGCTATATTTATTATTTGAGTTCTTGTTGTGATGTCATTTTTTAAAATTATTTTTCTTATTGTTAACATTCTTGTTATTATTATCATTTATTGGTATAATTATCGTAATCATTATTATTATTTCCCTTATTCTTAATGTAATTATCGTTGTCATTTTTATTACTATCAGTATCATTTATATTATCAATGCTGCTAATGTTTTTTTTATTATTGTAGTTATCATTACTATCATCGTTATTGTTATTTCTATTATTATTATCATTATTATTATTATTGTTATTATTATTATTATTATTATTATTATTATTATTATTATTATTATTACTATTATTATTATTATTATTATTATCCTTATTGTTGTTGCTGTTATAATTATCATTATTATTATTATTATCATCATTGTTATTATTATCTTTTTATTTTTGATTTTTATTATTATTATCATTATTTTATTTCATTACTGTTTAAAGTAATAATGACAAAAATGATAAAAAATAATTTAAATTTTTATTATTATTATTACTATTATATTTTATTATAAACAATAATAATAATTATAAAAATTATATAATAATGATAATAAAAATTTTTATTATTATTTTTTTTATTATTATTATTATAATTATTATATTATTATTGTTGTTGTTGTTGTGTGTTGTTTTTATTTTTTTTTTTATTTTATATTTTTTTAATTATTTTTTTTATTATTTTTATTATTTTTTTTATTTTTATTATTTTTATTATTATTATATTATTATTTTGTTGTTGTTTTGTATAATTTCTAATTAATTTTATAATCTTATTATTTTCATCATTTTTATTTTATTATTTTTATTGTTATCATATTTTCATTATTATTATTTTTAACTTATATTTTATATCATTAATCTTTTATTATTATCATTATATTATTATTTATTATATTTATTATTACTGTTGTTAATTATCATTTTTATTATCCCCTTTTTTTATCATTATTTTTGGCAGAAATGGGAGCATCCTTTCAAACATGTTATAATCTTATCAATTTTATTTTTAAAATTTATTATTTTTATATTTTAATACTATACTACTATAGCACTACTACTATATTATTACTCTTATTTCATCATTTTTATTACTATTATACTTTTATTTTCATTATCATTTTTTACTATCATTATTATCTTATTATAATTAATTATTAAATTATCATTACCGTTTTAAAATTGCCAACATTATGTTTTTTTATCATATTACTATTTTTATTTTTTTATTATTATTTTTTATTTTATTATTATTATTAAATTTTCATTATTATTTTCATAGTCATTATTTCTATTTAAAATGTTTCATTTTCCAAAAATCTTTTTATTTTTTTAGTTCATTTTCAATTAAATTTTTATTATCATTTTGTTATCTTACATTTTTATTATCATTATTTTTGAAATTTTTCGTTTTTTTATTGTTTGTTCTTTTTTTTTTATTATTTTCACATTATTTTATTATTTTTTTTAGTATTTAAAATTATTGCTACATTTTCATTATTTATCAAATTTTTATATTATTACATTATCATTTTTTTTATTTTTATTATCATTATTATTATTTCTACATTGTTTTTATCATTATTACTTCAATTTTTTATCAATCATATTACATTTTATATTATTTGTTATTTTTATTATTATTAAATTTTTACAACATTTATTTTATTTTTATTTTATTTTTATTATTTTTATTATTTTTATTATTAAATTTTTGTTTATTTTTATTTTTATCATTATCATTATTCTTATCTTATTTTCATAAACATTTTAAATTTTTATTTCTTTCATTGTATTATCGTTATTATCATTTTTACTTCATTTCGTTATTTTTATCCATAAAGTTTTTTATGTTTTAAAATTTTTAGTTATGTTTTTTATTATTATATTATTATTATTTTTATTATTTTTATTATTATTTTTGTTTTTGTTTGTTGTTTTTGTTGTTGTTTGTTTTTATTATTATTATTATTTTATTATTTTTATTTTTGTTTTTGTTTTTTGTTGTTGTTTTTGTTGTTGTTGTTGTTGTTGTTGTTTTTGTTGTTGTTATTTTTATTATTATTTTATTATTTTCCTTTTTATTTTTACATTTAATTTTATTATTACATCATTTCCAAAAATTATCATTATTGTTTTTGTTATTATCATTATCTATCATTATTATCATTTCTTTTATTTTTGTAATTTTTTTTATTACATTATTTTTACAATTTATTTTTTATTATTTTATTAATATAATTATTTTTTTTTAATTATATTAATTTTTTTTTTTTGTTATTACTATTTTTTTATTTTTATATTTTATTATTATTATTTATTTTATTATTATCTTTTCATTTTTATCGTTATTTTATTATTTTCGTTATCGTTATCATTTTTTTTTTGTATAGTATTGTTAAATCATTATTTTTATTTATTATTTATTTATGATTTTTATTATATCATCCTCATCATCATCCCCTTTATCATCATCATCATCATCATCCATCATCCCCCCTACATCATATCATCATATTATATTATTTTTTTATTATTGTCATATTATCAAATTCTCATTTTCATTTTCATTTATTATCATATCTTTTTATCATTTCATTATTTTTACTATATCTTTACCTTACCCTTTTATTACATTATCACTTCATTACGTTTTCATTTCATTTTCATTTTCTTTCATTTTCTTAACATCATCATTTTTCGTTATCATTATCATTTCATTATCATTATCTTATCATTTCGTATCATATCATTATCATTACATTTCATTATATTTTCATTATCATTATCATTTTCATTATCATTAAATTTTCATTTTCATTATCGTTAAACATTATCATTTTCATTATCGTTTTTCATTACTTATCTATCATTAAAAAAATTTTAAATTTCATTAACATTATCATATCATTACATTTTCGTTTTCATTATCATTTTCTTTTCATTTCGTTATCATTATCAATCATATCAAACATTTCATATCATTTCATTATCATTATCATTTCATTACCCTATCATTTTTCTTATCAATCATTACGTTTCATTATCATTATATTATCGTTTTCATTTTCATATCATTATATTAACATTATATTATATTATCGTTATCATTCAACATTTCATTAAAAATTTTCATTATCATTTCATTATCATACATTAAAATATCATTATCGTTTCATTTCATATCATTTTTTATTATCATTATCATTTTTTCATTAACATTATCATTATCATTACTTTTCATTACCATTATCATTACATTACCATTACCATTATTACATTACCTTACCATTACCATTTGAGAGCGAGAGCAGGTCTGCGTCGAGGGACGTGACGAAGCGGCGAAATAAGAGAGGAAAAAGACTGCTTTGAGATGAGGAGGTAGGGAAGGGGAACTCGTCATAATGATAATGGTAATGTTTGATGCTACTTACTGCATCGGATTACCTGTGTCGGGACATGTAAGGTAAGTATTGTGGCTTGCTTCCCCATGTGTTTTATTGTCTTTTCTTTCTTTGTGCTTCATTTTCATTTATACTGATTATTTTTTCCAGCTTGTTTGTATGCCCTATGCTACAATAGTCTGATTATTGAGCTTGCTGTCATAAAATTCAGTCCATCTTAAATTGCTTCAACATATATTCCCCCCAAAAATGAATACCAGTTTCAGTAATTCTAAGGAAGTTATAATAAGACAAAAGTAATATTGTGAATCATCCCCTGGAATAACGAGTCGGCTGCGTGCCCTCTCTCTCTCCCCTCTCTCTCTCTCTCTCTCTCTCTTCTCTTTATATATATATATATATATATATATATATATATATATATAAAAAATACATATATATAAAATAAAATATTATAATATATTATATATATATATAATATATATATATATAAAAACAAAATAATATATATATATATATATATATATATATTATTTTATATTAAAATATTTTAATATATATATATATATATATATATATATATATATATATATATACAGCTAGATATATATACATACAGGCATACACACATACAGAAAGGACAGACATGTATGCATGTGTGTTGAATGTGTATGGTGTATATAAAATATATATATACAACATATATACATATATATGTGTGGGGGTATGTATACATATGTTATATATATATATGTGTGTGTGTGTGGTGTTGTGTGCGTGAGAGAGAGAGAGAGAGAGAGAGAGAGAGAGGAGAGAGAGAGAAGAGAGAGAGAGAGAGAGAGGAGAGAGAGAGAGAGAGAGAGAGAGAGGAGAAGAGGAGAGAGAGGAAGGAGAGAGAGAGAGGAAGGAAGAGAAGGAAAAGAGAGAGGAGGGGGAGAGAAAAGAGGGGGGCAGAATACGTATATATGTGTGTATGTTTATATGTATAAAATATATAAATATATATATACATATGGTATAATTTTATATATAAAATATATAATATATATATAATATTTTATATATATATATATATACCACACATATATAACATACATACATATACACACTCTCTTCTCTCTCTCTCTCTCTTCTCTTCTCTCTCTCTCTCCCCTTCTCTCTCTCTCTTCTCTATTTTATATATATATATTTTATATTATATATATAATATATATATATATATTAATAATATGCACAGCTAGACAGACAGATATAAATTCATACAACATGCATGCATAATAGATACATAGGCAGATAGATTGAAACATAGACAGATAGAAAGAATGATCCACACACTAACACAGTTCTTTCCAATTTTGTATTGCGTTTTTGTCTCCAGTCTGGCCCCAAAATTTACTTATTTGGGGCGCGCCGTCTTGTCATTGGTCTGGCCCATAACTTTTTATTTTATCTATTAACTAGTCTGTTTTCTTGGTTCATCTGTCGTCTGGTCTCCGATATATATGAACTGCCATTGCCAATTTTTCTTTTTTGATGCTCCCAAGATATCGTTCCCCTTCGCCTAATCCACGTCGCCCTCATACTATCTTTAGGCTAATTCCCAGCATCAGTCTCTCCATCCCTCTCTGGGCACTTATTAGTTTTTTCTCCAGTAATTTGGTTGTAGTCATGTTTATATATCTATATATTTTAGCACACGCATACACACACAAACACACACACACACACACACACACACGCACATGCACATGCACACGCACACGCACACGCACACACACCACACAAACACACACAATACAAACACACATATACAAACACACACACACACAATAATATATATAAATATATATATAAATCTCATATATACACAATACTACATAACAACACGTGTAACTTAGGCATATATATATATAATAATAATATATATAATATATATATAATATATAATATATATATATATATAATTATTATATATATATATATAATTATATATATATAATATAAAATTTATATATATAATATATATATAGTCATGGACAGGACACTGAACTGTTCCCAGGGCTTCAAGTATAGTACCTATGATTTCCCGCAAGTTACGGTGAGCGCTGCACCAGGGCAGTGGATTCTGCAGGTGCTTGAAGTGAAATTTGGTAGTTCACAGCAAATGTAGATATTTTGGCAGAAGTTAGTCATACTGAACAATGCGCAAGAAAACCTTCTTTGCATATTTAGGCTCCGACCATCCCGATATAGTTGAGAGGGGCACGGTGATCAGCCCAATGATAATTTCGTTTATGAAGAATATAGATCTGTGTGGTGTGTGTGGTGTGGGTGTGTGTGTGTGGTTAATATATACATATATATAATAATATATATATATATAAATATATTATATATATATATAATATAATATATACAATATATACATAAATATATATAATATATTATATTATAATATATATTAATAATATATAAATATGATATTATTATATATATATATAATATGTGTGGTGTGTGTGTGTGGTGTTGTGTTGTGTGTGTGTGTTCTTTTGTGTGTGTGTGTCATCATCTAGTACTCTGTCCACGACGGGGCTTTTTTGGCATCCATTCTCATGGCTCTATTCTCTATTTCTTTATATTGCATACCATCCCCTTCATTTCACTCATCATGCCCAGTTTTTTCCTTCCCCCATGTCTTTACTAGCTGTTCTTCCTTCAATCACCTCCTGAGTATAATTATAAACTGTTGTTCTGGTCTTGTGAAGCCACTTTTAGCCACTATTGCTCCCAGGTCCTCTTCGACCCAGAGTGGAGCACTTGTTCAGGGTCCCATCTATAGGAGAACAGGGGGACTCTTAAGTCTTGACTGGCAGCCTTTCTAGAGATTAGTAGGAAATGGTTTTGGTTTTGGCATATGACCAATAATAAAATGGAAAACGTATGAGAATCGGAACGTAGAATGTAAGAACAATGCAAGGGAAAGGAAAGTTGGAAAAACATCAAAAGATAAATAAACAGAAATATATTAAAATCCTTAGGCTTAGTGAAAGTGATAGAAGAGAACAAAGATGTCGTCAGTGATGGAACAAGGATAATTAAACACAGCAACAGTACATGGACAAGCAGGAGTATCAATTCTCTTAGAAAGTAAGTAAATAAGTGTGTGTGTGTGGTGTGTGTGGGGTTGTGTGTGTGTGTGTGTGGTGTGTGTGTGTGTGTGTGTGTGTGTGTGGTGTGTGTGTGTGTGTGTGTGTGTGTGGTGTGTGTGGGTGCGTGTGTGTGGTGTGTGTGTGTTGCGGCGTGTGCGGTGCGGGTGTATGCGTGCGTGACAAAATTTGAAATGATCGCACGGAAACTGAGTAAAGGCTACCACTGCTTTTCCCCTGCCCCCCATCTAATTTAGAGTACGCGGAATGAAGGGTTTGCAAACACCTTGTGCAAGGTGTGGGAAAGGGAACCCTCTTTGTTGACTTTAAGACTACAGCCCTTAGACCTGCATTATTCAACTCCTTGAAACAACCCAACTAGTTGTTTCTTGTGTTGAAACAAGCAAACATGCATTTTTTTCCTCAGCTGTTCGAGTGTGGATGCGTGTCTTCATAGAAACGCCATGACTTATGGAATAATATCAGATTTTAGCACAAGATGGATTTCATTAATTTTTCATAAACACATCACAAAGTATTGACTTCATATTTCCATAGAAGCTGCAAACACACCACACACACACACACACACACACACACACACACACACACACACACACACACTCACTCCTCACTAAACCACTCACTCCCCCAATTCCACCCCCAACAAAACACACACCACACCACACACAACAAACACCACACCACCACACACACCACACACAACACACAAAGAAACACACATGCACGCAAAAAAACACAACCCAAAACCACCCACACCACAGACACACACACACAACACAAAACCCACACACACAACACACCACACCACACACACACACACACAAAATCAAAAAAGTATCCTATACTTTGTATTTCACTGGGGTTTTTGCGTCATTTTACCGTTCCCTGAAAAAAACAGGCTTTTTTTTTGCGGGTGACACAAGTACAGGGGCGTAGTCAGCCCCCCAAATAGCCCGAGCTTCTTTACACCAGGGTACCCCCGGGGGTTTTGACCCGGGTGGGGAGGCCCAGAAATCGGGGCGTCCTTTGGGGCATTTTTTCCCCCTTTTAATTTTTTCCCCCAAGTGACTTTCCTGAGCCTGCCGGGTTCCTCGTGAGCCCCCGATTCGCTTGGGGGTGGGCATCTATTACCGTCCTTCGCTGGCAATTTCGGCGGTAAGGAATGTCCCCCCACAAACTCGATCCTCTCGTGGTACTGGAGAACGCAACCAGGCGCATGGGGGGTAGAGGAAAAAATATGATTACTCTCTTAGCTATTGTGTAGGTTAAACCCAAAAGTTAAGACCCTTGACCCTTTTCAGGAAACATTTTTGAGCAAGGGGGTCGGCCCGGTCCGAGCCCAGATGGTGCTACCCGTCTCCCTTTTCCCCTCCTCAAGGGAGGGGGGGGGACTCATGACCACTCCTGACAAATCGACCCTAAACAACGGAACCCCACAAGGGGGCCCCGAAAAGACCACTTTTCAAAATCCCTACCGAGAAGCGGGTTCGCGAATGAAAATGCGGAATGAAATCAACGCTTTTAAAAGGGAAACCCCTTTTATCATCAAAAAGGTCCTTGATGGTCAAGTGACGGCGATTTTGTTTTTGTAAAAAAAATTGCGAGAGGAAGCCTCTTGTTAAAGTACAATAAACCCCAGATAAGGTTTTACTTAAGCTGACGCAAATTAGTCTTCGAGTTAAAGTAACTTTTCCCTATTGGCCCAAATACCTGAAAGGGGAGTAATCTTCACAGGGATTTGAGGACGAGGAAGAAAGTAAAATTCTTGAGAGCATAAAGGCCCAAAGACGTAGGGACATTATGTATGCCCAAGAAGGACGGGAATGTGAGAACGAAAATGGATTGTGTTTTTTGCCCTTTCCCTTTGAAAAAAATTTCCCAGAAATGTCAATGTCGGTTGAACGGTTAAAGTAAGCCCTTTAGTCCAAAAGCCAATGCATTGTAAAAATCCCAAACATTCGGACACCCCTCTTAAGAGCATTGATAAAGATTCAAAAAAAATTTTTTTGCCGAAAATGTGCTGAAGCCCATGACACCATCACTTTTTCAGGATCTGTGAGTGCAACACCCTGAAAAGAGACTGAGACAACATATATGAGAAAGCAGAAGTTAGTTATATGAAGCTAAGGGGAAAGGGGAAAATTTGACACACAAACCCGATACCCTTCCCGAAGCAGTAACTAACACCCCCCCAGTGCAAGAAGTCAGTCAACAGTTGCAGCCAAGGATAAAAAAATTGCCGAATAAAAAAACCGAAAAGAATTAAAATTAAAGTTTATCATTTGAAAAATTTGGCGATCAAATGGCTGCATCAACCAGTTTAAAAATCTAAGGGGGGCCGATACCGAATCCAGCCCGGAGCGCACCTTCCCGCCCGGGCTACTCGTGGGGACTTCGTCTGGCTCCGATCGGCTTCTCGAGAGAGAAGCAGATCGCAATCGTCAGTCTCTCCTCGCCAGGAGGTGCAGGACATGGGGCTTCTTTTCCCCAAAACCACCCCGGAGAGGTGCCCGGGAAGCGAGGGAGGGAGGCGTCCCCCTCCCAAAAAAAAAAAAAAAAAATGGTGGACAAGGCACTTCCAAAACCCCATAAAACGTAATCTTCGGTCCCCCTTTTATAAAAATGGAACGTCGAATCTTAGATCAAAGTAAATGACCTAAATTTATTAGCCTCGTCCTATGCTCCCGTATTATAGTTTCCAAAAAACGCATTAACACACCTGTCTCTGACGGGGGTCTTTTCGCGAGGAACTCCCTTTTATGTGGGAAAGGGATCGTGAGGGTGGGGGTGGAGGCGGAGTCCCCAGTACACCCACCAAAGCCCCCCTTTTACAGAAGGACTTTTATTCTACTTTGGATTTTGTCGCATGAAAGAAAAAATTAAGGGACGATCGGCTATGTTCCTTTTTTGTCACCTGAGCAGGATAGCCTATGATGAGCTCTTTGCTCTCAGGAAGTCTCCCAAAAATAAAGTAATTTTAGTTTTTTAAATGCTCACATAGGGGTTTAGGGGGTTTCCCCCGGGGGGGATGGTAGGGGTGAGAAGTATTAATTTGCTTAATGAGTTGTTTTAATCCTTCGAATGATGGTAGTCCGACGGGGGGGCAAAAATACCGGTAAATTTGAACTTTTTTTGATTTCACGGGTCTTCATCAATAGCAGCCAAGGCCGGGGCCACCCTGACGATCTTTGGGGAAGCAATCATTTCCCATTTGATTAAATATTCAGCGACACGTAGAACCCCTTCAGCGCCAAATTAACGAAAAACCGAGCAGACGGGTCGCCTTCACAAGGAGGTCAAGCTAAAAATTTGTTGGAAAAAACCTTTGATGATAAAGAAAAAACAATATTAGTTTCCAAAAACTTACAGATAGCTTTAAAGCATAGATTTCCAGGTGGAAACCAGTTCCCGCAGGGCGCTGTCCCGACCAAAAAGGGCCCTACAGGTTTTAAAAAAAAATCACTAATGAGAACTTTTGCAATTACAAAAAGCAAGAGTAGGCTCGTAATAATAAGAAAAGCAAAAAGAGACTCCTGGGGAGCTTGTTCTACAATAACAGCAATAAAAAAATTAAAGGGGTTTTGGTCCATACAGAAATCATCTTTTAAAACAAAAACATCATGGGAAAAGGGGCAAAATTCGAGTACCTAGGACATTTCTAATGCATCGCCAGGCAGTTCTTCAACAAGCCCAGCTAATTACCATCCACCTTCCGAATCAAGGAGAGGGTGAGCTGCAACCAATTCCTTGCCACAGGAGATGACTTTTATTACAATAAAGATTACAATGGATGAGCTTGTCCCAGCCCCAGAAGCCCCTAGAGGAACATCCCCCGGCCCGATGAGATTTTTATGGATGAGAAGATCTTAATCATGAGACCTGATTAGTTGCTAAAGTGCAAGAAATTTTAAAAGTCACACTTTTCCAAAAACCGGGACTTCGCCACACTTGCCAATTGAAAGGAGGGGGTAATCCAGATTTGCCATCTCCCACCGCCAATTGCGTTGACAAGTTTCTATGCAAGGCTGGAAGAATTGTTAAAAGTAGGTATTGCATTTTTAAATTCAGTAATTTTCTAGTTGACGGCAGTGCGGCTTTCCCCAAGGGACGCCAAACTCCGATCAGCTAGTAAAATGGACAGTCATATTTAAAAGGCCATTTCCAAAAAAATTTTTTTATTTCAGTATTTTTTGATATAGAAAAAAACCCACGACATGACATGGGGTATCGCCTACTAGAAAATTTAGCTTTGGGGTTACATGGAAACTTGCCTTTTTTTATTTAAAAAATTTTATTTTGGGAGAACTTTTGCTGTCAAATTATTTTGACAAGTCACTTTTCGGACATTTTTGTCCAGGAAACGGGGTCCACAAGGAAGTGTCTTTCACCAAATTATTTTATGTATGATCAATGACATCTTACCCGTCCTCCTCGGAATCTTAAATATCATGTACGTGATGATTGGCATTTTGGCATTCCAGCAATTATGCAGAATTCTCAGCAAAACGCACCAATTGGGACTGATATGATTCATAACTGGGGCCCCCATGGGTTTTTAATTTTTTTCGAAAGAGATTGGGGTAATTTTTTCACGTAGGAGGAAGCCGAAAATCGGCTAATCTAGAAAACCAACCCAATACCCTTTTAAAATTCTGCAAAAAATTTTGGGTACTTTTGATAGAGACCAATTGGAAAAACCCATTTGGGCAGTTTAAAAAATAAAAGTCAAAAAAAACACTTAATTTTTTAAAGTGATTTCTGGTATAAATGGGGGGCTGATAGACAGTCTTTTCAATGGATATAAAGCCTGATTTGGTTAAAGTAGATTAGGGGCAATGGTATGGGTCGGGTCGAAACAAGTTTGAAAGGTTTTGGGGGTGCTGTGCAGAATGCCCGTTTTTCGGGTATCTTGGAGCCCCGAAGGCACTCGGATGAGCGTCTTGAGGAGGAGTCAGGGGACCTCCCCCGACTCAGACGCGGCCAGTTGCCGAGCTATGCCGCAAAGGTGGTCAGACCCAAAACCACCCTTTTTGGCAATATGGGTTAGGCCCCTTTTCCAGAGGCCCACGACCCCGTCGAGGAAAATCGGTATAGACTCTCTCCATCGTACCTGGTTCAGTCAAAAGCGCCATGGGAACCCCAATTTTTCAATATGGAAGCCAGGCTTCCATCAGCCAAGGCCATGGCGCCGGAGGTGGAGGTACGCCAGAGTTCAGAGAGATTTTTATTAAAATCTCCCTTTTTTTCATATATATACCGACGGCTCCCAAAACAGAGAGTGTGTGGGTGGGGTGTAGGTCACTGAATGTGAACTAAAGTTCGATGCCAATCATACATCGATCTTTCGCTGAATTTTTGCCATTTTATAAAGCCATGATTTTGCACTATCCGACCACGATGAATAGTTTTTTTTTCAGATTTATAAGTTTACTTAAAGCCCTTTAAAAACATTTGAACCACCAAAAATAACTCTTGGTAATATCATTTGTAGCTACATGGGGCCAAAAATCAAGCAAGCTAATATGGGTACCCGGCCACTCTGGTATCCATGGCAATGAGAGGTGACAAATTGCTGGGCAACTGGTGATTGGCCTTAGCATATCGTACAGATTTAGGGGTTTTTTTGCTCTTATAAAAACAAAAATAATCTGTGGCAAAGTGAGTGGACCCGCCCCAAACCACAATAGAACTGTGGGAACAGCCCACAGGAAAATCAGAAGGGGGGTGGGGTGTGGCCGGTCAGGGTCAACCCCAACAAGAATGAACACGTGAGTGAGTGGTGAGTGGACCAGCCTCCCAAATCACAACAAAATAAAAAAAAAAATGAAATGTGGGACACAGCCCCAGGAAAGGGGAGAAAGGGGGGAGGTGGGGTTGGGCCCCCTTAGGGTAACATACAAGATTTCCCACCCTCATCCCTAATTTAAAAAAAATTTTCCCCCCCAATGCCCTCACCCCCACCACCCACCCTAGACCATATCCTCACAATATGCCCCCAAAACAACAACAATAGAAAACCAATAAAAAAACTATTAAGAGTAAAAAACACTAGTCAATGCAAAGAGAGTCACATAGTAAAAAATTGGTTTTAAAAAATGTGTCATTTAGCTACCCGGAGTACCGGGGCCTCAACGCGCCGGTCCCCTTTTTGTTTTATACCTTTTCCCAAGTAAATGTTCAGAAATTTTCTCCACGCCCTCAGCAGTTTTTTTTTTTTGTCTATTTACGGTGACAAGGGAACATAACCTTCCCCAGACCCGCAGCTCTCCTTTCACAGGGTAACCTGTACAGTAGGGCCCCGCAGTCGAGCTGAATTTTGGAGTGCTTTTCTCCCCTAAACCCTTTAATTTCCGTGGTCATTGGGCTACATAAGTCCCCGAGACTTTTGTATTGTCTGGGTGGTGTTTTCTTTACCCGTTTCCCCTTTGTAGCAAGGTTGGGAATAAGGGAGAGGGCCCCAAAACAAAACTCCCAAACCCCCAGGTGCTGGAGAACCAAAACCAGTCTGTACTGTGGGGGGTCGAGTGCAGGACCTCTGTAAATCTCTTCGAAGAGCACCCATCACCATCACAACCTCCTCACTTTTTCTCCCCCTAACATTTTCCCCCCCCTTTTTTCACCTCACTGATCACCCGCATCCTACTCATCCCCTCATTCCTGACGACCTATGAACCCCCAAACCCCCATGATTAAGGTACAGATTTAATGTCAAAAGGCGGCCCGTCCCCCCCAACC
Source organism: Penaeus monodon (assembly GCF_015228065.2). NCBI lineage: Eukaryota > Metazoa > Arthropoda > Malacostraca > Decapoda > Penaeidae > Penaeus > Penaeus monodon. The sequence continues at coordinate 14,382 of NW_023663440.1, forward strand.
CCCGTAATCCCCGCCAGGCACTCTTTGAGGGCCCATTTATGATTGATTATTTAGAATCATCTGCCCCGTAACAGCTAAAGGTCATTTGCGGCGAATACCTTGTTAATACAAATATTTTAAAATGTTTTAAAAAATTTAAAAAATTATCAAAAATATTTAAAAAAAAAAAAAAAATAGATTTAAAAAAAAAAAAAAATAAAAATTATGTCTAAGGCATAAAATTATTTTAAAAAAATTTTTGCAAATTTAAATTTTTTTGAAAATATTAGTCCCTAAGGAAATTTAAAAAGACCCCCCTATGTCACAATCTCCCCCCAAACATTTTTTTTTGTGTATATGGGGGAGACAATAATACGTCTTTGGGTTTGGGAAAGTTTCACATTTTCCCCTAATGTGCGATCGTTTAAGGCTTTGGCATCTTCACAACGTGCTTTATTTTAGCCATCATGGTTGGCTTTAAATTTTTTTTTTAAAAACATTTTTTTTTGTGTGCCCCGAAACCCCTTAAGTTCCTTGTTTTATACCCCCCCCCTTTTCCAAAAACCCGT
>NW_023663441.1:0-14928 GCF_015228065.2 Penaeus monodon
CAATACCCGTCCCCCGGTAAAAAAAACGACGGGGCCAAAAGGCGCCGCACATTTTAATACACTTTTCAAGCAAATTCTGATTTGTTACTAAATTTTCCGCTTTTTTCCCTTTTTTCCCCTTTCCGTATTTGCCGGGGGGGCCCCCTTTTAAAAAAGCCCTATTAAAAGAACCCCTTTCCCCCCCGGTAAGACTTCTCTCAGGGGGGCCCCTGCGGCGTTTTCCCCAAAGGCCCCGAAAAACAAAGGATTTTTTTAAAAGGCCACTATACATCCGAAAAAATTTTAAAATAAAAATTCCCCCAACCAAAAATTTTTAAACCCCCTTTTGGCAGGCCCAAAAAATTTCCCCCCCCCCCAATAACCACACCACCCCCGACCCATGTTCTTTTCCTTCCCGTTCGTTAGGCACTGGTCTTTGGCCAAAACGTGAGCACTTTATGGGGGTCAGCATTAGTCGCCCAAGGGCCCCGGCCCCGGGGCCCATTCTTTTTTTTTGGAAACCAAACCCATCAAAACCCCAAAGGGCCGTATTTTTTCCCCCAAAAGACCCTTTCCCCGCCCGTTTTGGTCCCCCAAAAACCAAAGGAAGGTTTTAATTCCTTTTCACGGCCCCCCAAACCCCCTTTTCCAAAAGGGGGGGTTTTGGGGCAAATTTTTTGTTGATTTTGCAACCCAAAAACTCAAAAATTTTGGGCCAGGGGGTTTTTCAATACCGACCCGGGAGTTTTTTCCCCGGGGTCTTCCCGCCCCCTTTTTGCCCCAATTCCAGGCAAAACCCCTAAAAAAATTTAAAAAAAACCCCCGGGGTTCTTTCAATTCCAGACCCACCGTTTGTTTTCCCCAAAAAGGAAAAAAAACCCTTTCTCGGAAACCCATTTCCCCCTTTTAAACCCAGGCCCCCCCCCAAAAGATGCCCCCCCGTTAATTTTTAAAGTAATTATATAATTTTTTTTTTGCCTTTTACAATTTTTTTTAAATTTTTTCGACATTAAAATTTTTTAAAAATTTTTTTTTTCCCAATAACCAAAAATTTTTTAAAGGGAAAAGTTTTTCCTTTTTTTTGCATTATGATTTTTTAATTTTTAATTTTTTTCATTTTTTTTAATAATTTATTTTTACTATTTTTTTTCCATTATTCTGAGGATTTTTGTTTTATTTTATTTTTTTTTACCTTTTTTCAAGTTTTTTTTTGCCACTGGTACATCTTTCATTTTTCCATCTTTTTTGAGTTATTAAAAGCCAAAACGCAAGGGTTGAAATTTCCTTTATTCAATACCTCGGGGGTTAAATTAGAATAAAAAATAAAAATTTTTTAAAAATTTCCGGTTTTTTTTGAAAACTATTCGGCCCCCATTTCTTTTTTATGGCTAAAAGGGCATTTAAATTTAAGAGAACGCAGGGGTTTTGGGGTTCCCCATCCCGGGGCCCTAAAAAGGTTTCCGCACCTTTTAATGAAAAGTGTGGCTCGAAAAAAAAAAAAATTTCCCAACTGGAATGAAACAAAAGTACTTATTGCTCAATTCCAATTTTTTTTAAAAAATTTTATTTGTTTTTTTCCCCCCTTTTACGGGGAAATTTTTTCCCCAAAAAGGCCCGGGGGTCAATATTAAAAATTGTTTTCTGAAAATTTTAAAAAAACCCAACGGGTTTTTGGGTTTTAAAAAGAAAAAAAGGGGTTTAACCAAAAGGAAAAGAACGCGGGGCCCTGAAAAAAATAAAAAATAAAAAATTGGGACTTCGTTAAAATTTTTTTTTCCCCCCAAAAATCCCCCAAATTCCAAAAAAATTTTTTTTAAAATTTACCCCCCAAAAAAACCCCCCCACCACAAACCCCCCCAAAACCCAAAAAAGGGAAAAAATTTAAAAAATTTTAAAGTTAAAAAAATTTAAATTCCCCAAAACCCCTATTTTTACCAAAAATATAACTATAATTTTTTATATATTAATCTTTTAATGGGTTATTTTATATAAATATTTTATATATAAATTTATTATATTTTAATTTTATTTATTATTATAAAATTTTATTATATATATTTTTAATTTAACCCCTATTTTTATGTTTTTGGGGTTTTTTAAAATATTTAAAAAACAATGGAAAAAAACTTTTTTCAATTTTTATTTTAAATTTTTTTAAAAAATTATATTATAAAAATTATTTATTTTAATTTTTAAAGGGAAAAAGGGGAAAAAGGGGGGAAAGGGAAAAAAAAAATAAAAAAATTTTTGGGTATGTATATTTAAAAGTCATATAATGTTTTAACTTCTTATCGGGGGGTTCCCCAAAAATTTCCTATTTTTTTTTTTTTAAAAAAAAAATATTTAAAAATTTTAAAGGGGGCTATAAGGGGAGCATAAATTTTTTTTAAAAACAAAGGGAAAAAAAGCAGGAAGGGTAAAAGACAACGGCATTTTCGGGGGGGAAGGGGGGGGGGGCCCCCTAAAAAAGGAGTTTTTCAGGTCGCTAAGTTGGAAAGGAAAACAAAAGGGTTTAAAGCTTTAAAAATTTTACCACCCCGGGGGGGAAAATTTTTAATTTTATTAGATAAAATTACAAATAAAAAAATTAATAAAAAAATAAATATTTTTAATATATTTTTACAATAAAATATTATTATTAAATATTTAAAAATTTTATAATAAAAAAAAACAAAAACAACCCCCAACACAACAAAAAACCACAAAAACCCCCCAACCCAAAGAAAAATTTAAAAAAATAAAAAATTAAAAAAAAAAAAAAAAAAAAAAAATTTTTTAAAAATTTTTTATACATTGTTTATTTTTTTAATTGTTTTGTATAGACATTATTTAAAGTTTTTCCCAAAAAAAAAAAAAAAAAAAAAAAAAAATTTTTAAAATATAAAATTTTAAAATTTTATATATTTTAAATTTTAAATATAAAAATAAAAAGTTTAAAAAATTTTAAATATATATTAATTAAATTTTTTTTTTTTGGTTTTTGGGGGGGGGGGGGGGGTTTTAAAAAAAAAATAAAAATATATAAATATTATTTTTTTTTTTTAATAAATATATATAATAAAAAATTTTTTATGTTTTTTATTATTTTTAAATTAAAAGGTATGTTTAAAAACATGCCATAAAAATTGATTTTTTATTTTTTTTATAATTTTTATTATATTTAAAAAATATAATTATTTTAAGAAAAAATAAAAAAAAAATTTTGGGGGGGGGGGGGGGGTTGGGGGGGTTGTGGGGTGGGTTGTGGTTTTTTAATAAGGGTTTTTTAAAATTTTTTTAAAAAAATTTTTTAAAATTTTTTAAAAAAAATTTAAAATTATTTTTTTTTTTTTTTTTTTTGGGGTTTTTGGGGTTTGGGGTTTGAATTTAAAAAAATTTTAAAAAAAAAAAATTTAAATTTTTTAAAATTTTTTTTTTTTGGTGGGGGTTGGGGGGGGGGGTGTTTTTTTTGGGGAGGGTTTTAAAGGGGTTTAAAAAAAAAAAATTAAACCAGGGCCCCAAATTTAGGTTGGCTTTTTGGTAAATTTTATTTTTTTTGGGGGGGGGGAAAAAAAATTCCCGATATATACTATATTAATGTTTAACTTCCTACCCCCAAAAATAATAAACGTATTCATATTTTAAAAAATCTTTTTAAGAAAATAAATTTAAAAAATACAGCTTTACCCACACACCACACCAAACCAACCACACCCCAAAAACCCCCCCAACAAAAAACCCCAATATATATATATATATATTATATATTTAAATAAAAATTATAATTTTTTAAAATCAATTTTGGGTGTGTTGTTTTTTGGTTTGCGTAAGTGAAAAATATAATGAATATTTCATACATTTTATCCCCAAATTCTTCCTCTCCCTTGAAAGATTTCACTTGTTTTGGGGTTTTTCCCCCAAGCCACCGTCAGATCCCGGCGGTGCTCCTGCTGTCGACACCACCCCCCACCAGTAGGGCCTGTACCCCAAACCTAGTCCACCCGCCCCCACCATCCCCACCTTCCCCCCCCTTTGCTTTTTTCCACGCCTTTAAAGAAAACCCCCTGCTTGCCAGCATGTCTGTAACACAACCAAACCCCATGGGCCTCGGGGGACGCCCTACCCCCACCTAAGAAAACACGCAGCTGAGCCACTAGAGAAGCTCCTCTCCCTCTACCCCCCCAACCCCATAAAAAAAAGGGGGAGGAAAAACTCTGGATAGGGCCCAAACCAGCCCCTTCGTGCCCAGAACACCGAGGACAAGGGTGCATTGAAAATAATATGGGTTTTCCTTTTAAACTCGTAAAGGTTATTCCCCGGCGCCCCGGGCCGGGGTTTTCCCAGTTTCAAATCCCCCCTTTTTTCCCCCCAATATTTTCCCCCCCCAAAACATTCACTTCCTGCCGCGTGTTGTCTCTTGGGGGCCACACCTTTTAGTCCCAAAAAATTAACCAAATTGGGTTAAATAATTTTAATATTAATCACCCTTAGGCCCCCCTTTTGGGGCCGGGAGGGGGAATTACGTGAAGAAAGCAGTTCTTAGTCATCTTGGGGGGAAAAAAAAAATGGGAAAATGTTGAAATGAATCTGAAGTCCACCCTTTGGAAACAGAAAATAAATTATTTAGATTTTGTATCATTTAAAAAAAAAGATATTTTTTAAAAAAAAAAACCCCAAAATTTTTCAGAAAAAATTTTGTTTTTTTTTTATTAAAGTTTTTTAAAAAATTTTATAATATTTTTTTCCAAAAAAAGGGGGAAAAAAATTTTTGATAAAAACAAAAAATTTAAAAAATTTTTTTTTTTTATACATTTTTTTTATTATATTATAAAATTAAATTTTTTTTTTGGTTTTAAAATATTAAAAAAATTTGTAGGAGGGGTCTTTGCACCAAAAAGCAAATAACCCGGGCAATTTAAGTAACACAAACACTCAAACCCCCAACACCACAAACCAACAAAAGAAAACCCCCCCCATTAAAAATAAAAAAATTAAATTTTTTATTTAAAAAAATTTTAAACCAAAATTTTTTTAAGAAAAAAATTGGGGGGTTTTTTTGGGGTTTTTGGGGGGGTTTAGTTGGAAAAAAAAAAGGGTTTTTAAAAGAAAAAAAAATTTTTTTTGTTTAAAAACCCAAAAACCCCCCCCCCCCAAAACCCCCAAACAAACCCAAAAATTTAATTAAAATTTTAAAAAAAAAAATTTAATATTTTTATAGGGGGTTTTTTTGGGGGTTTTTTTTGAAATAAGAATTTTTTTTAATTTTAAAAAAAAAAATTTTAAAAAATAAATTTAAATTTAAAAATCCAAAAAACAAAAATTTATGCTTTTTTTTTTTTTTTTTTAAAATTTTGGGGGGGTTTGGGGGGGGGGTTTTGGGGGGGGGAAAAAAAAAAAAAAAACCGGCCCCGTTAAAAGGTAAAAAATTTTTTTTTTAAAAAAAAAAAATTTTTTTATTTTTAAAAAAAAAAAAAAAAAAAAAAAATTTTGGAAAAAATTTTTAAAATTTTTAAAAATTTTAAAATAAAAAAAACAAAAAAAAAGGGGGCGATCCCAAAAAAAATTTAAATTTAAAAAAATTTTTTTATAAATTATTAAAAAATTTAAAAAAAATTTTTTAAAAGAAATAAAAAATGGGTTATTTTAAAAAAATTTTAAAAATTTTAAAATTTTAAAATTATTAAAAAAAATATAATAATTTTTTAAAATTTTTATTTAAAAATTTTTTTTTGGGTTTATTTTTTTTTAAAAAAACCCCCCCCAAAAAAAAAAAAAAAAAAATTTTTTTATTTTTAAAAATTTTTTTAAATTTTCCTTTTTAAAAAAAAATTTTGGGGAAAAAAAAATTTAAAATTTTAAAATTTAAAAAAAATCAAAATTTTTAAACCCCCACCCCCCACAAACCCAAAATAATTCTTTTAAAAAAAAAAATTTAAAAAAAAATTTTTTTTGTTATTTTTGGGGGGGGGGGGGTTTTGGGGGTTTTTTTTAAAAAACCAATGGTTTTAAAAAAAACCCCAACCCCCTTTTGGGGGTTTTTTTGGGGTTTTAAATTTGAACCCTTCCCAAAAACCAAAAAAAAAACCCCAAAAAGGATACCTTTTAAAAAGGGTAATTTTTTATTTTAATTTAATTTAAAATTTTTTAGTTTTTTGGGGGTTTTTTTTTTGCCCGGGGGGGGGTTTCCCCTTAAAAAAATTTTAAAAAAGGGGGCCCAAAAAAATTAAGGGGCCCCAATTTAAAAAGGGTTTTTTTTAAAACCCAAAATTGAAAATTTTAAATTTTTAAAAAATTTTAATTTTTTTAAAAAAATTGGGGTTTTAAAATTTTTTCCCGGGGGGGGGGTTTAAACGTTTTTAAAATTTTTTTAAAAAAAAATTTTTAACAAAAAAATTTTTTTAAATTTTAAAATAAAACGGTAAATTTTTTTTAGAATTACATTTTTTCCGGGGGGGGGAAAAAAAAAACCCCCCTATTTTTTGGTTTAATTAAAAATGGGCCCCTTCTTAACTTTAAAAGGGCCCCCCCCCCCTTTCCCAAAAAGGGGGAATTTTCCCCCAGTTCCATCCCAAATTTTCTTTTTGGTTTTTTTTTGGGGGGGGGGCCCTTTTGGGGGGGTTTTTTTTTGAAAATTTAAAAAGGGGGAAAAATGCCCTTTTTATTTAAAATTTTCCCCGAGGGCCCCTTTTTTGGCAATTTGGCCCCTTTTTTTTTTTTAACCCATATATCGTTTAAAAATGGGAAAATTTTTTCCGGGCGGGGGCCCAAACCCCCAAAAATTAATTGGGGGTTTTTTTTAAAAAAAAAGTTTTAAAATTTGGGGGGTTTTTTGACAAAAAATTTTTTTGGGGCCCCCTTTAGTTGGGGAAATTAAAATCCAAGGACGGGGGCCCAAAAACAAAGGGGGGCCCCCCAAGAGGGCGAAATAAAAAAAGGGGTTTTTTTTTAAAAGGGTTGAAATTTTGGTTTTCCCGGGGGCCCAAAAATTTTTTTTCCAAAGGGGACCCAAAAAATTTACCTAAAGGGGGCCCAAACTTTCCCAAAAAAAAATGGGAAAAAAAATTTATTTAAACCCCCCAGAAAAAATTTTATTTTAAAATTTTGAAAAAAAAAACCCCAAATTTTTTTTAATTTAAAAATTTTAAAAAAAAAATAATTTAAAATTTTTTTTTTTGGGGTTTTTGGGGGGGGGGGGGGTTGTTTTTTAACCCAATATTTATTTAAAAAAAATTTAAGCAAAAAATTTTAAAAAAATAAAAAAACCCTTTTTAAAAAAAAAAAAAAAAAAAAAAAAAAAATAATTTAATAAATTTTAAAAAATATTTATATATAATATAAAAATTTTTTAAATAAACAAATATTTTAAAAAAAAAAAAAAAAAAAAACAAAAAAAAAAAATAATTTTTGGGTAAAATTAAAATTTTTATAAAATATATTTATTAATTTATATAAAAAATTATAAAAAATAAAATATATATTTTTTATAAAATAATATAAATTTTTTTAAATTTTTTTTAAATTTGTTTTGTTTTTTTTTTTTTTTTTTATAAATAAAATAAAAAATTTTTTTTTTTTTTTAAAAAAAAAAAAAAAAAAAAAAAATTAATAATTTTAATTTTAATATTTTAATTCTATTAAATTGGGAAAAATTTTTATTAAAAAAATTAAAAGTTTTAAAAAAAAAAATAAAAAATAAAAAAAAATTAATAAAAATTTTAAAAAAAATTTCAAAAAAAATTAATTTTTTTTTTTTTTTTTAAAAAATTTTTTATTTTTTTTTTTAAAAAAAAAAAAAAAACTTTTTAAAAAATGTTTTTTTTTGTAAATTTTATTTTTTTTGTTTTTTTTTTTTGGGTTTTTAGTTTTTTAAAAAAAATTTTTTTTTTTATTTTTTTTTAAAATTTAAAAATTAAAATAAAATTCCCCTTTTCCTTTTTTAAAATTTTAAATTTAAATTTTTTTAAAATTTTAAAAAAAAAATTTCCAAAAAAAGGGTTTTCCCCAAAAAAGGGGGCCCTTTTTAAAAATTTTTGGCTTTTATGGGATTTAGTGAAAAATTTCCGGATCCCCCCTTTTTAAAAAAGGTAAAAAAAATGTCATTTTTAAAACCCCTCCCCAGTTTTCGTTTTTGGGGCCCGGGGGGGTTTTGGGTTTAGGTTTAAAATGGGGCCCCCCTTTTTTTTTTCCCCCTTTTTGAAAGGGTTTAAAAAAATATTTTCTGTTAAAAAAAAATTTTCCAAAACCCCCCTTTTTAAAATTTTTTTTCCTTTTTGGGGTTTTTCCCTTTCACTCCCATTTTTTAAAGGGAAATAAAAAAAAAAATTTTAAAAAAGGGGAAAACCCCCTTTCATTTACCCCCAAAAACCCCCTGGGAAATCCAAAATTTAAATAAAATTTTAAAAAAATTTAAAAATAAAATTTTTTAAAAAATTTTAAAATTAAAAAATTTTTTTAAAAAAAAAAAAAAAACCACAAAAAAAATTTTTTTTAAGGGAAAAAATTTTTTGGGGAGATTTAAAATTTTTTTTGGGGTTTGAAAAAATTTAATTTTGGGGGTTTTTTTTTTTTCCGGGGGTTTTTTTTTTAAAAAGGGGGGGAAAAAATTTTAAACCGGAAAAGTTTCCCCAAACCCCCCTTTTTTTTTTTTTTTTTTTTTTTCCCCCCCCTTTATTTTTGGGAAAAAGGAAAATTTAAAAAGGGTTTAAAATTTTCCCCTTTTTTTTTCCCCCCGGAAAAAAAAAAAGGAAATTTTAACCCCCTAAAAAAATTTGGTAAATCCTTTAAAAAACCCCCTTTTCCCTTTTAAAAAAAAATTTTTTAAAAAAGTTTTTGGAAACGGGGTGGAAAATTTTTCCCCCTTGGGATTTGGGGCTTATTGTCCAAAACGGCCCGGGGGCTGGCCCCGGGTTTTTGGTTTCCCCTTTACCCAAACCCCCTAAACCCCAAAAAGTTTGGATTTTGGGAAAGTTTAAAATTTTTAAAGGAAAAACCCAGATTCCCCGGGAAAGTTAAAAAAAAAAGGGGGGGGATTCCCTTTTTTTAGGCAAAATTTTTGTGTAAAAAACAAAAAAAAGGGGATTTGAATTAGAAGTAATTTTAAAATTTTAAAAATTTAAAAATTTTTAAAAAAAAATTGAAAGGGGGAAAAAAATGGGGGGGAAATATTTTTTCAAAAATTTAAACAAAAAAAAAGAAAATAAATTTTAAAAATTAAAAAGTAAAATTTAAAATTAAAAAAAATAAAAACCCCCTTTTAAAAAACAAAAGAAAAAAATTTTTTAAAATTTTTAAAAAAAAAATTTAAAAGGATTTAAAAAAAAATAAATTTTTAAAAAAATTAAAATTTTTTTTTTGGGGGGGAAATTTTTTAAATATTTCAGCTTGTTTTAAAAAAAGGCCCCAAAAAAAATTTTTTAAAGGAAAAGGGGGGAAAAATTTTTAAATTTTTTTAATTTAAATTTTTTTAAAAAAAATTTTTAAAATTTTCAAATTTTTTGGGGAAAAGGGGGAAATTAAAATTTTTAACCTTTAAAAATTTTCATTTAAAAAAAGGGGAAAAAAAATAAAAAATTGGGGGAAAATTTGGGGGGTTTTTTTTGGGTTAATTCCCCAAAATTAAATTTAAAAGGATTACCCCCGGGGGTTAAAAAATTTTTTAAAAGGGGGTAAAACTTTTAAAATTTTTAAAATTTAAAATTGGGGGGGGGTGGGGGGGGGGTTGGGGGTTTTAAAAAACCCTTTTTTTTAAAACAAAAGAAAAAGGGGAAAAAAAGGTTTTAAAAAAATTTTTTTTTTAAAAAATTTTTTTTTTTTTTAAAAAAAATTTTTTTACCCCTTTTTTTTTTTTGTTTTTTCAAAAAAACCCCCAAAAAAAAAAAAAACCCCACAATGGGTTTTTTTAAAATTTTTTTTTCTTGGGGTAAAGAAAAATTTTAAAAATAAAAATTTTAAAAAAAAAAAAAGGGGGAAAAAAAGGGGGCTTTAAAAGGGGGCCCAAAAAAAAACCCCAAAAAAACTGTTTTAATTTTTAAAAAATTTTATTTTTAAAAAAAAAAAAATTTTTAAAATTGTTTTAAAAAAAAATTTTTTTGGGTTTTTTTTTTTCTTGGTGGTTTTTTTTTTTAAAATTTTTTTCTTTCCCCAATTTTCTGTTTTAAAACCCTTCCCCCTTTTTTAAAAAAAAAAAACAAAAAACCAAAAAAAATTTTTTCTTTTTACATTGAGATAAATAATAAAAAATTTTAAAAATATTCCCAAAAATTTTTTTTTTTTTTTTTTTTTGGTTTTTTGGGGTTTTTTAAAGGTTTTTAAAGGGGTTTTTTTGTTTTAAAAAAATTTTTTTGGGGTTTTTTTTTGTTAAAAATTTTTTTTTTTTTCAAAAAAATCCCAAAAAAATGGGAAAAAACAAACAAAAATATTTTTTTTTAAAAAATTTTTAAAAATTTTTATTTATTTTTTAATTTATTAAAAATTTTAAAAAAATTTTTTCCTTTAAAAGGCCCTTTTGGAATAAAATAATTTTTGAGAAAAACTAAAAATTTTTTTCCCCTAATTTTTAAATTTTTTTGGCTTTTATTTACCCAAAAAAAGTCAAATTTGTTTTTTAAATTAAAAAGTTTTCAAAATTTAAAAGAATTTTTTCCCCTTTTTTAAAATTAGTGAAGGAAAAAAGGGGCCCGAATAAATCCCCAAAGGGAAACGGGGGGGAAAGGGAAAAAAATGGAAGCCTTTTTTTTTGGGGGGGGGGGTCTTTTTGGGCAAAGGGGGTTTCCCCCGAGGGGCCCACGGGAAAGGGGGGGTTTTTTGGGGCGAAAGGGGGGGGAAGGGGGGGGAAAAAGGGGCTGGGTTTTTTGGGGGGGGGGCTTAGGCCCCGGGGGGAGCAGGGGGAATGGGGCCCCTTGGGCCCGGGGTTTTGAAAAAGGGGGGAAAGGGGGGGTTTTAAAGGAAAGGGGCTTGGGTTCGTTGTTTGGGGAAAAGGCCCCCCGGGAGGGGGCCCGGGGAAAAAGGTCCCCAAGGGGGCGCCCCCGGGGTGAAGAAAAGGAAAAAGGGGGGGGGTTTTAGTGTAAACTTGGGTTGGTTTATATATCCCCCCAAAATTTTTTTTGGAAAATTTTAAAAAATTTTTTTTAAAAAAAAAAAGGGGGGGGGGGGGGTTTTTTTTGGGGGGGGGGGGGGGGTTGGGGGGTTTTTTGGGGAAAATTTTGTGGGGATTGTGTTTGGGGAAAAAACCCCCAAAATTTTAAAAAATTGGGCCCTTTGGTTAAAAAAATTGAAAATTCATTTTAAAAAAAGATATTAAAAAAAAAAACCCTTTTAAAATTTCTTCTAAAAAAATTAACAAAATAAAACCCCTTTTTTTTTTTCTGGGCCCCGGGGTGGGAAAAAAAAACCCCCGAAAACCCCCGGCCCCGGGGAAACCCCACCGGTTTGGGAGAAAGGGGCCGAAATTGGGGGTTGGGGGGGGGGGTTTTTTGTTGTGCGGTGGCGTATGGGGGTTCGATGGCTTTATGGGCTGGTTTTTGGGTTGGTTCTGGGCTGTACGTGGTGCGACGCCTGTATGTGTGCGATGGGGGTATGGGGGGCGCGAGGGTTTTGTATTTGGTAAGATTTTGTATTCTTTGCGTGGTTGTATGTAGGCGTGGGTTGTGTTACATGGTTGTACGGGGGCATGGCTGAATCCCACTGGGCCGTTTTTGGGGGCTGACGGCGCTGCAATAGAAGGGCCTACGGTGGGGTGGGAAAGCAAAAGTTTATCTCTGGAAAATTTAGGGCATTCGCTGAGGAAGTGCGCCCGGCTTTTGGAGGGGCAGAAGAGAGAGATTTGTGACAAAACGAAAGGGCGGCGCCGCCCAAAGGCCGGAGCCTATTTTGATGAGCCACCCCATCGAGCAATCGCCGGGTGACCCGGGAAAGTTTTTTCATAAAACTGGTGAAGCGGTCGCGCTGTGGTCTGAATACTGAGAATCCAGCGTTACGTATCCCCTGTTTTGAACTATCTGCATCAAAATGTGCCAGGTCCGGCTTTCCTGGAAAAAACAACCCAAAAATACAGACAAATCCCGCTCTGATCACTTTGCAAAAAACATGAGGGGGACTACAAGTAATAACGATTATGATGACAGTATCATTTTTTTTTTGATGTAGTCTGTGTTTTTGTGGTTTATTTCTACTTTCCAGCACTATTGTCACAAAAATATAAAGACGTATAAGCATTCCATTATTTTTGGGTATTTCGGGAGTTTCGTTAAATTGATAGATGAAAAAATAAATGAATAAAATAGTAAAAAACATCTGTACATAAAAAACAGTTCAAACAAATTCAGGTATTTGCAGAAGTCACCTATTTGGTCTGCTATGTTTATATCAAAAGAAACACATGGCGAAAAAAGTCAGAGTAAGAACTAAGGTAATAAAGAAACCGAGGGGGGACACGTAAAAACCCATTTTAGTAAACCTAGTTCAAATATGGTTTTTTCACCTACACCAAAATCCCCCCCCCAGATGTCACTAAAGTTCGTATAACCTTTTTAGCTACAGGGTCCCTTTGGGGCCACTTTAGAGACACCTTCCATCATCTATCTGCCTCCATTAAAAAACTATTAAATTATAAAATAATTTATACGCCCGCCCCGCCCCATACCAAACCTTTGCTAACACGACAGCGGACGCAAAAAAACGCAGGCCCCGTCTGACATTGCCCCTTTTCACGATCAATTTTCCTTCACAATTCCCAGTAATCGAACTTTTTGAGTTCCCTTTTTCAAAACCTGTATTTTTAGAGGGTCCCTGCAGCGACAGACAACAGCCCACAGCACGCTGCCGGACCGGGCCGAACCTCGTCCGTCAGTTGTACCCCTCCCCATTATAATATCGGGAAAAAAATCAAGAAGTCGTTTTCCCTTTTCGCGCCCCAGATTCCCCCATTGCCAGACGCGACCCGTCTGCCTCTTCCCCTCACGGCCTCGTTACAACATAAGGAAGGCGCCTTATAACCAGAAAACCCAAAACGGGCGGCTCAGAGTGGGGAAAGGGGGGGGTCAAGGGGCACCCCCCCTTCCGGGAGGGACCTTGGCGGGGGAGGGAGTATAGACTTATAACTTGGTGCCCCTGAAGGGGATTATAATTTATAACATGACACCGTTAAAGGGGCCCTGAAAGATAAGGTGGAGATGATATCGTGTTGGGTGGACAATAAAAATAAGGCCCCTAAAGGTAACAATAGTTAAATGAAAAGAAAAAAGAAAAAACTCTTTATAACCATCATCAAAATTATAGTAATAAATTGCCTATAAGGGGACAAAGGCAAGAATTTTTAAACCACACACACACCACAACACAAACCACACCCCCAAAAACACACACACACACAAACAGATTTAAAAAATCAGAGAAATGCTACAGTACGATAGCAGAGTTACGCGCAAAATATAAACTGGAAATTTTTGTACAAAGATGTAAAAACCTTTCTGCTTATACCCCATTAAAAATTTTAGGGCTTCGCGTTTCATGAATTCGAATATTCCTTTTATATTGGAAGGAAGTGATATCAAAAAATACGTAAAAAAAATTTTTTTTCATATGTCAAAAGGGGGTAGACTTTCAGATGCCCTTTAAAACCTTTTATCAACATTTCTGTTTACTATACACCAAAGATGACTAGGGAACTGTTTTCTTCACGAAAACTTCACGTCTCCCCAAAGGGGCCGGAAGGGCCCCTAGAGCACTAAGGATGATTAATTTTACTGTTCATGTCAATTTCCCACCCATATGTGTGTTGAATCAATTTTTTTTGGGAAAGACGATGGGTGGGCCCCAAGAGACAAACAGCGGGCGGAAGTTAAAAGTCTCGAGGCGAAGGGGGAAGTAGTCATAGGGGTCGTAGACAGGAAACGGGGTAGATGGTTCTGCGACACTTGGACTCGTAGCAGAGGCACCAGAGGAATGCATCGGCGGAAGTGAGACACTCTTCGTGGGGTATCTAGAAAGGTTGAAAGGGCATCGATATTTTTACAATGACACGCCATTTTGTCCTGGGTTTTCGGGCACGAAGGGCCGACGTAAGGGGTCTTGATGGGCACAAGTAATTTTCCTCTTCCAAAGGTGTTTGGACGCTCCCCAGACAACCGGGTTTTGATTGGGTACGTCAGCTAGAGGGGAGGACTTTTCGTGTGGTGCTCGCTGCGTTTTTTGATCTCGTGGGTGGGATAGGGAGCGCCTCGGGGGCACCAGGGTTTGGTTGTGTTTGCAGCACAGGGACAGCGGCTCGTTCCATGCTTATAGGAAGCTTGGGTGAAAGCAGGGGCAGGGTGGTGGAAGGTTTGGGGGTGGTAGGGGGCTGTGGGTGGTACGTAGGTTGAGGGATACGAAGGGCCTTTCGTGGGAGAGGGAGCGTGATTCTGACAGCAGGGAGCACGCCGAGACTGAGCGACGGTGAGCTCGGCGGGTAGAAATAGACCACCAAACAAAACGAAACCGCAAGGGAGGAAGATTTTCATTTTAAAAAAACTTTTGAAATCATCCATTGTATTTTTCACACCTACAAAGATATGATTTACGTGCGTGTTAGTAGCCGTCGTAACATCAAAGGGGATAAATTTTAAAAAAAAAAATTTTAGATAGGGGCAAAACCACACAAAATCTAGAATATTAATATTAACATCTGTGTTTTTTAAATTGTGTTTATAAAATTATACCAAAGGGGGTGTGTTGATAATTTCATATAATCTTTAATTCAAATTTTGTTTAAAATCTATTTTTATCAATGTCATATCAAATATTTTAAATATGTTTTTAAAACAAATATTTTTAAATGTAGTAGTAGTTGGGGTGTATTAATATATTATATATATTATAATATATTATATTATATATATATATAATATATAACGTGTTTGTACATTTGTAGAGAAAAGATTGCAATTATTCATGAAAATTTTACCTGAAAGGAGATCCCCAAAAAAACAACGGTTA
>NW_023663442.1:0-14928 GCF_015228065.2 Penaeus monodon
TTATTTTTCCCCTTCTCAAATTTTCCAAATTTTTCTTTATTTCCATTTTTTTTAAAAAATTAATAGAATTCTGGTAATTTATCATTATTACCCTAATAATTGCCAGAATTATCAAATGAATGGAAAAAAACGTCATTTTGGAGTTTGCTCTCAAAAGGCTAAATTTCGTTAGATTTTGCCGCATTTTTTCGACTTTTGGGATTTTTTTTCTTTTACCTTTTTTATTATATATGGACACAATTCCTGTTATTATCATCATTATTATCATGATTATCATCATTATTATCGTTATAATCATCATTATCATCATTATCATCATCATTATTGCAATTATTATCATCATTATTGCAATTATTATCATTATTATTGCAATTATTGCAGTTATAATATAAATTTTTACATCTATACTAATAACAACTACAATAATAATAGTAATAACAATAATAATATTAATAACAATATTATAACAATTAGTATTATTATAATTATACTTATTATTATTATTATTGTTATTATTACAGTTTAATATATTTTTTTGGCAATAATACTAATAATTAAGTAATGATAATAATAATAATAATAATAATAATAATAATAATAATAATAATAATAATAATAATAATAAAAATAACAATAATAATAATAATAATAGTAATAATCATCAAATGTTATCCAAATTCTCTTTTTTCTCACTTTTATCATCATTATTGTCATGATTAATAGAATTCTGGTAATTATTATCATTATTACCCAAAAATTGCCAGAATCATCAAATGAATGGAAAAAACGTCATTTTGGAGTCTACTCTCAAAAGGTTATATTTAGCTAGATTTTGCCGCTTTTTCGACTTTTGGGATTTTTTTTCTTTTACCTTTTTTATTATATATAGACACAATTCCTGTTATTATCATCATTATTATCATGATTATCATCATTATTATCGTTATCATCATCATTATCATCATTATCATCATTATCATCATCATTATCATCATTATTGCAATTATTATCATCATTATTGCAATTATTATCATTATTATTGCAATTATTGCAGTTATAATATATATTTTTACATCTATACTAATAACAACTACAATAATAATAGTAATAACAATAATAATAACAATAATAACGTCTTTATAATCATTATTTACATCATTATTTTAATCAATATCGTTATTACTGTAATTATTACTGTTATAATAATTATTTTTACAATTATACTACCAGTAAAAATAATAATAATGATAATAATAACAATAATAATATTAATAACAATATTATAACAATTAGTATTATTATAATTATACCTATTATTATTATTATTGTTATTATTTCAGTTATAATATATTTTTTGGCAATAATACTAATAAATAAGGTAATAATAATAATAATAATAATAATAATAATAATAATAATAATAATAATATAATAATAATAATAATAATAATAATAATAATAATGATAATAATAATGATAATAGTAATCATACTAATAATCATCAAATGTTTACAAATTCTCCTTATTCTCACTTTTATCATCATTATTGTCATGATTAATAGAATTCTGGTAATTATTATCATTATTACCCTAATAATTGCCAGAATCATCAAATGAATGGAAAAAACGTCATATGGAGTCTACTCTCAAAAGGCTATATTTCGCTAGATTTTGCCGCTTTTTCGACTTTTGGGATTTTTTTTCTTTTACCTTTTTTATCATATATGGACACAATTCCGGTTATTATCATCATTATTATCATGATTATCATCATTATTATCGTTATCATCATCATTATCATCATTATCATCATTACCATCATCATTATCATCATTATTGCAATTATTATCATCATTATTGCAATTATTATCATTATTATTGCAATTATTGCAGTTATAATATATATTTTTACATCTATACTAATAACAACTACAATAATAATAGTAATAACAATAATAATAACAATAATAACGTCTTTATAATCATTATTTATATTATTATTTTAATTAATACCGTTATCACTGTAATTTTACTGTTATAATAATTATTTTTACAATTATACTACCAGTAAAAATAATAATAATGATAATAATAACAATAATAATATTAATAACAATATTATAACAATTAGTATTATTATAATTATACTTATTATTATTATTATTGTTATTATTACAGTTATAATATATTTTTTTGGCAATAATACTAATAATTAAAGTAATAATAATAATAATAATAATATAATAAATAATAATAATAATAATAATAATAATAATAATGATAATAGTAATAATAGTAATAATCATCAAATGTTATCCAAATTCTCTTTATTCTCACTTTTATCATCATTATTGTCATGATTAATAGAATTCTGGTAATTATTATCATTATTACCCTAATAATTGCCAGAATCATCAAATGAATGGAAAAAAACGTCATTTTGGAGTCTGCTCTCAAAAGGCTATATTTAACTAGATTTTGCCGCTTTTTCGACTTTTGGGATTTTTTTTCTTTTACCTTTTTTTTATTATTACAATTCCTGTTATTATCATCATTATTATCATGATTATCATCATTATTATCGTTATTATTGCAATTATTATCATCATTATTGCAATTATTATCATTATTATTGCAATTATTGCAGTTATAATATATATTTTTACATCTATACTAATAACAACTACAATAATAATAGTAATAACAATAATAATAAAAATAATAACGTCTTTATAATCATTATTTATATCATTATTTTAATTAATATCGTTATTACTGTAATTATTACTGTTATAATAATTATTTTTACAATTATACTACCAGTAAAAATAATAATAATGATAATAATAACAATAATAATATTAATAACAATATTATAACAATTAGTATTATTATAATTATACTTATTATTATTATTATTGTTATTATTACAGTTATAATATATTTTTTGGCAATAATACTAATAATTAAAGTAATAAATAATAATAATAATAATAATAATAATAATAATAATAATAATAATAATAATAATAATAATAATAATAATAATAATAATATAATAGTAATAATAGTAATAATCATCAAATGTTATCCAAATTCTCTTTATTCTCACTTTTATCATCATTATTGTCATGATTACTAGAATTTTGGTAATTATTATCATTATTACCCTAATAATTGCCAGAATCATCAAATGATGGAAAAAACGTCATTTTGGAGTCTACTCTCAAAAGGCTATATTTCGCTAGATTTTGCCGCTTTTTCGACTTTTGGGATTTTTTTTTCTTTTACCTTTTTTTTTATTATATATGGACACAATTCCTGTTATTATCATCATTATTATCATCATTATTATCGTTATCATCATCATTATCATCATTATCATCATTATCAAAAATATTATCATCATTATTGCAATTAAATTTTTATCATTTTTGCAATTATTTTCATCATTATTGGGGAATTTAAATTTCATTATTATTTCAATTTTTGCCCTTTTAAAATAAATATTTTTACATCTATACTAAGGACAACTAAATAATAATAGTAATAACAATAATCAAACAAACTAACGTCTTTATAATCATTATTTATCAAATTTTTTTTAATTAATATCGTTATTACTGTAATTTTTACTGTTTTTAATAAATTTTTTTTACAAAATTTACTACCAGGGAAAAATAATAATGTTTAAAAATAACAATAAAAATTTAAAAACAATAAATTTTAAAATTGTATTTTATAATTTTAATTATTATTATTATTTTGTTATTATTACAGTTTTAATTTTTTTTTTGGCAATAATACTAAAAAATTAAAGTAATAAAAATAATAATAAAAATAAAAAATAATAATAATAATAATAATAATAATAATTTAAAAATAATTTAAAAATAAGGGTAATAATAATGATAATAGTAATAATAGTAATAAACATCAAAGGTTTTTTTTTTTCCCCCCTATCTCTTTACTCTCACTTTTATCAAACATTATTGGGGCATGATTAATAGAATTCTGGTAATTATTACATTATTAAACCCCAATAAAATTTACAAATCATCAAATTTGGAAAAAACCCTTTATTTTTGGAGTCTATCTCAAAAAGGGTATATTTTACTAATTTTTGCCGCTTTTTTTTTGGGGGGGGGGGCTTTTGGGATTTTTTTTCCTTTAAATTTTTTTTTATTAAATGGGACAAAAATTCCTGTTATTAAAACATTTTATCAGGGTTATCATCATATTTTCGTTTTTTCATCATCATTATCATCATTATTGCAAAATTTTTATCACATTATTGCAATTTTTAAACATTATCCTTGCCCAAAATTGCCGTTTTTTAATTTTATTTTTTTTACAAAAAATACTAATAAAAAAATAAATAAAATAGTTAAAACAATAATAAAAACAATAAAAACCGTTTATAATCCTTTTTTATACCCTTTTTTAATTAAAATCGTTATTACTTTAATTATTTTGTTATAATAATTATTTTTACAATTTTTAAATACCCGTAAAAAAAAATTTAAAAATGAAATAATAAAAATAAAAATATTAATAAAAAATTTATTTTTAAAAATTAGTTTATTTAAATTATACTTATTTTTATTATTATTGGTTTTTTATTTTCAGTTTAATAAAATTTTTTTTGGGAAAAAATATAATAAAAAGTTAAAAATAATAATAAAAAATAATAATAATAAAAATAAAATAATAATAATAATAATAATAATAAAAATAAATAATAATAAAAAAAATAATGAAAAATGATAATAAAAATGAAAAATAATAATATAGAAAAAATCCTCAAATGTTTTCCCAAAATTTTCTTTTTCTCACTTTTTCATCATTATTGTCATGGGAAAAAATTCTTTGGGAATTATTTATTATTTACCCTAAAAAAATTGCCCGGGAAACATCAAAGGAATGGGAAAAAAATTCCCTTTTGGAGTCTACCCCAAAAGGCCCTTTTAATTTTTGCTAGGGGGTTTTTCCGCTTTTTTTGACTTTTTGGGCTTTTTTTTACCTTTTTTTTATTATATATGGACAATTTTTCCTGTTATTTTCATCATTATTATCATGATTTTTCATCATTATTACGTTTCATAATTTATTATCCCTCATTTATTATCATCATTAAATTTCAATTTTTTTCATCATTTTTTGCAATTATTAAACATTTTTATATCAATTTTTTTGCAGTTTTAAAAATTTTATTTTTGCCCTCATTTTAAAAAAAACTCCATAATAAAAGTAAAAAAAAAATAATAATAAAAAATAATAACCCTCCCCTTTTTAAAAATTATTTTTTATCATTTTTTTTAATTAATTCCCCTTTTTTAGGGAATTATTACTTTTTATAAAAAATTAATTTTTTTCAAATTTTTGCTACCATTTAAAAAAAATAATAATGATAAAAATAACAATAATTAAAAAATTTAAAAAAAAATTAAAAAAAAACAATATTATTAAAATTATATTATTAAAAAAAAATTTTTATTATTTTTATTATTTTCAGTTATAATATATTTTTTTGGGAAAATACTAATAATTTAAAGGGAAAAATTTAAAAATAATAATAAAACTAATAAAAACAATAATAATAATAATAATAATTTAAAAATAAAATAATAATTTAAAAAAATAAAAAAATAATAATTTAAAAATAAAATAAAGATAATAATAATTTATAATGATAATAAGGGGGAAAATTGTAATAATAATAAAAATGATAATAATGATAATAATAATGATATGATAATAGGGAAAAATAGTTTTAATCATCAAATTTATCAGAATTCTCTTTAAATTTTCAAAATTTTTTCCAAACATTAGGTTTATGATTTTTAAAAAGAAATTTGGTAATTTTAAACATTATTACCCCAAATAATTGCCCCGAATCATCAAATGAATGGAAAAAAAATTTTATTTTGGAGTCCCACCCCAAAACCCCTATATTTACTAGATTTTGCCACTTTTTTTTGCTTTTGGGATTTTTTTTCATTTTTTTTTTATTTATAGGACACAATTCCTGCTATTATCAAACATTATTTTCATGATTTTTCATCATTATTTTCGTTACATCATCATTACCCTCATTATTGCAATATTATCATCATTTTGCAATTATTATCCCTTATTATTTTCAATTTTTGCAGTTATAATATTAAATTTTTTCATCTTCTAAAAAAACTAAAAAAAATAATAGAATAACAATAAAAAAAAAACAAAAATAAAAGTCTTTTTAATCATGATTTTTTACCCTTATTTTTAAATTAAAAATCGTTTAAATTTCGGGGAAAATTTTTACCCGTTATAATAATAATTTTTTCAAATTATACTGCCAGTAAAAATAATAAATAATGAAATAAAAACAATAATAATATTAATAACAATAAAAATACAAATTTGGGTTTTTTATTTAAATTTTACCTTTTTATTATTATTTTTGTTTTTTTACCGTTTAATATATTTTTTGGCAATAATAAAACAATAAATTTAAAATAATAATAATTTAAAAATAATAATAATAAATATAATTAAAAATAATAATAAAAATCATTTAAAAAATGATTAGAATAATAGTAATAATCATCAAATGTTATTTCCCAAAATTCCCCTTTATTTTTAAATTTGATCATCTTATTGTCATGGGTTTAGGAAATTTTTTTGGGAATCATTATCATTATTTCCCCCAATAAATTTCCGAAACATCAAATGAAGGGAAAAAAAAGTCATTTTGGAGTCTACTCTAAAAAGGGGTATATTTTGGGTAGATTTTGGGGCCCCTTTTTTTGACTTTTGGGGGTTTATTTTTTTTAAACCTTTTTTTTTTAAATTTTATATGGGCACAATTTCCCGTTATTTTTCACATTTTTATCCTGATTATCCTCCTTATTTTCGTTACATCATCATTTCATCATTATCCTCATCTTTTCATTTAAATTTTTGCAAATTTTTTTCCCTCTTAAATTTCAAAATTTTCCTTTTATTGGCCCAAAATTGCAGTTTTAAATTTTAATTTTTTTCATCTATACTAATAACAACTACAAAATTTAGTAATAACAATAAATTTAAAAACAATAATAAAGTCCCCTTTTTAGTCCCCTTTTTTTATATCATTATTAAATTTTAAAATCGTTTTACTGGGAATTATTTACTGTTATAATAAATTTTTTTTACAATTTTTTCCCGTAAAAAAAAATAATGATAAAAAAACAATAATAATATTAATAACCAATTTTTATAAAAAATTATATTTTTTATAATACGTTATTACTGTTATTATTACGTTATAAAAAATTATTTTTTTCAATTATATTAAACCCCCAAAAATAATAATAATGATAATTTAAAAACAATAATAAAAATTTTAAAAAATATTAAAAACAATTTGTATTATTTATAATTTTACTTATTACATTATTATTACAGTTATAATTTTAATTTTTTTGGGAAAAAATTTTTAATAATTTTAAAAAACAATAATAATAATAATAATGAAAAATAATAAACAAATAAAAACAACAATAATAATAATAATAATGTAATAATAAAGATAATAGTAAAATAGTAATAATCAAAAAATGTTTTTCCAAATTCTCTTTAATTTCACTTTTTCATCATTATATTTTATGATTAAAAGGAAATTTTGGTAATTATTATCATTTTTACCCTAAAAAATTGCCAGAATCATCAAAGAATGGAAAAAACTTCATTTTTTAGTCTTTCCTCAAAAGGCTATTTTTCGCCCAGGGTTTTGCCGCCTTTTTTTGCCTTTTTGGGGTTTTTTTCTTTTAACCCTTTTTTTTTTTATATATGGACACCATTCCTGTTTTATCCCTTATTATCATGATTACATCATATTATCGTTTTTCATCATTTAAACTCATTAAAATTTTCATCATTATCACCCTTATTGCCAAATTTTTATTTATTATTTTTTGCAATTATTGCAGTTAAATAATATTTTTTCCCTCTATATTAAAAACAAACCCCAATAACAATGTAATAAAAAATAATAATAACAATAAAAGTCTTTATAATCATTATTTATATCATTTTTTTAATTAATATCGTTATTACGGGAAATTTTTACTTTTTATAAAAAATTATTTTTACAAAATTTTACTACCAGTAAAAATAATAATAATATAAAAAATAAAAAAAATAATATTAATAACCCAAAATTATAACAATTTTATTTTTATAATTATAATTATTATTATTAGTATTTTTATTATACAGTTATATATATTTTTTTGCATAATCTATTTTAGTAATAATAATAAAAATAATATATAATAATAAAAATAATAATACTAATAATAATATATAATAAAAGATAACAAAAATATAATAGTATAATCATCAAATGTTATCCAAATTTCCCCTTTTTTTTCACTTTTATCATCATTTTGTCATGATTTAAAAATTCGGGAATTATTTCATTATTTCCCTAAAAAATTTTTCCAGAATCATCAAATGAATGGAAAAAAACCTCATTTTGATCTACTCTCAAAGGCTATTTTTCGCTAATTTTGCCGCTTTTTCGACTTTTTTGGATTTTTTTCTTTTACCTTTTTTTTATTATATTTTGGAGACATTCCTGTAAAATATATCCCTTATTTCATGATTATCATCATTATTATCGTTATTATCATCATTATCAAACATTATCTCATATTATCATCATTATTGCATTATTAATCATCATTATTTCAATTTTTTATCATTTTTATATCAATTATTTGCAGTTATAATATATATTTTCATCTATAAATAATAACAACTTAATATAATATAATAACAATAATAATAAAATAATAACGTCTTTTAAAATTATTTATATTATTATTTTAATTAATATCGTTATTACTGTAATTTTTACTGTATAATAAAATTAAATTTTTAACAATTATACTACAGAAAAAATAATAATAATGATAATAATAACATAATAATATTAATAAAAATTTTAACAATTAGTATTATTATAATTATCTTTTTTAAATTTTTATTATTGTTTTATTACAGTTATATATATTTTTTGCAATAATGCAAAATTAAGTAATAATAATATAATTAATAATTATATAATAATTTAAAAATAATAATAATATAATAATTAAATATGATAATATAAATGATAATAAGTAAAAATATATCATCAAATGTTATCCAATTCTCTTTATTTTCACTTTTTATCATTATTGTCATGAATTAATAAATTCTTGGTAATTTATTATCATTATTACCCTAATAATTGCCAGAATCATCAAATATGGAAAAACGTCATTTTGGGCTACTCTCAAAAGGGAATTTTCGCTAAGATTTTGCCGCTTTTCGACTTTTGGGATTTTTTTCTTTTACCTTTTTTTTATTTTTAGACAAATTCCTGTTATTATATCATTATTTATCAGATTATCATCATATTCCGTTATCATATATTATCATAATTAAACATCATTACATCATCATTATCACATTATTGCAATTATTATATCATTATTCATTATTATCATTATTATTGCAATTATTGCAGTTTATAATATATATTTTTACATCTATACTAATAACAACTACATAATAATAGTATAAAAATAATAATAACAATATAACGTCTTATAATCATTATTTATATCATTAAATTTTTTTTAATATCGTTTTACTATTATTATTACTGTTATAATAATTATTTTTAATTATACTACCAGTAAAATAATAATATGATAATATACAATAATAAATTAATCAAATAAAAATTAGTATTATTATAATTATACTTATTATTATTATTTTGTTATTTTACAGTTATAATTTTTTTTTGCAAAAATTATAAAATTTAAAATAATAATTAATAAAATATCATAATATAATAATAATAATATATAATAAAAATAAAAAATAAACAATAATTAAATAATAATGATATAGTTTAAAAATAGTAAAAATCATAATGGTATCCAAATTCTCTTTTTTTCTCACTTTTATCATCATTATTGTCATGATTAAAAGAATTCTGGTAATTATTATCATTATTAAACCCTAATAATTGCCAGAATCTCAATGAATGGAAAAAAAGTCATTTTGGTCTACCTCAAAAAGGGGGTATTTCGCTAGATTTTGCGCTTTATGACTTTTGGGATTTTTTTCTTTTACCTTTTTTTTTATATATGGACAAAATTCCTGTTATTAAACATCATTAATTAATCATGATTATCATCATTATTATCGTTTAACTATATCATAATTACATTAAACATCATATTATAATATTCAATTATTATCATCATTATTGCAATTATTCATTATTATTGCAATTAAATTGCAGTTATATATATTTTTTCATCTTACTAATAAAAACTTTCAAAATTTAAAAGTATAAAATATAATAACAATAATAAGTCTTTATAATCATTATTTATATCATTATTTAATTAATATCGTTATTCTGTAAATTTTTACTGTTATAATAATTATTTTTACAATTATACTACAGTAAAATATAATATGATAATAATAACAATTAATATTAAAAAAATTTAAACAATTATATTATTAATATTATCTTATTATTATTATTTTGTTTTTATTACAGTTATAATATATTTTTTGCAATAATCTAATAATTAAAGTAAAAATAAATAATAATAATATAAATAATAATAATTAATAATAAATTTAAAAATAATACAATAATGATAATAATAATGATAATATTTAAAAAACTTATAATCATAATGTTATCCAATTCTCTTATTCTCACTTTTATCATCAAATTTTTTCTGATTATAGAATTCTGTAATTTTATCATTATTACCTAATAATTGCCAAATCATCAATAATGAAAAAACCATTTTGGAGTTCCATCTCAAAAGGCTATATTTGCTAGATTTTGCCGCTTTTTTATTTTGGGATTTTTTTTTCTTTTAACCTTTTTTATTTTATAAAGGACACAATTCCTGTTATTATCATCTTTATTATCATGATTATCATCATTATTATTGTTATCATCATCATTATCATCATTATCATCATTATTTCAATTATTATCATCATTATTGCAATTATTACTTTTATAATAATTATTTTTACAATTATACTACCAGTAAAAATAATAATAATGATAATAATAACAATAATAATATTAATAACAATATTATAACAATTACTATTATTATAATTATACTTATTATCATTATTATTGTTATTATTACAGTTATGATATATTTTTTGGCAATAATACTAATAATTAAAGTAATAATAATAATAATAATAATAATAATAATAATAATAATAATAATAATAATAATAATAATAATAATAATAATAATAATAATAATAATTATAATAATAATGATAATAGTAATAATAGTAATAATCATCAAATGTTATCCAAATTCTCTTTATTCTCACTTTTATCATCATTATTGTCATGATTAATAGAATTCTGGTAATTATTATCATTATTACCCTAATAATTGCCAGAATCATCAAATGAATGGAAAAAACGTCATTTTGGAGTCTACTCTCAAAAGGATATATTTCGCTAGATTTTGCCGCTTTTTTGACTTTTGGGATTTTTTTCTTTTACCTTTTTTTTATTATATATGGACACAATTCCTGTTATTATCATCATTATTATCATGATTATCATCATTATTATCGTTATCATCATCATTATCACCTTATCATCATTATCATCATCATTATCATCATTATTGCAATTATTATCATCATTATTGCAATTATTATCATTATTATTGCAATTATTGCAGTTATAATATATATTTTTACATCTATACTATGACAACTACAAATAATAATAGTAATAACATTAATAATAACAATAATAACGTCTTTATAATCATTATTTATATCATTATTTAATTAATAATCGTTATTACTGTAATTTTTACTGTTATAATAATATTTTTACAATTATACTACCAGTAAAAATAATAATAATGATAATAATAACAATAATATATTAATAACAATATTATAACAATTAGTATTATTATAATTATACTTATTATTATTAATATGTTTATTATTACAGTTATATATATTTTTTGGCAATAATACTAATAATTAAAGTAATAATAATTATATAATAATATAATAATAATAATAATAATAATAATAATAATAATAATAATAATATAATAATGATAATAGTAATAATAGTAATAATCATCAAATGTTTCCCAAATTCTCTTTATCTCACTTTATCATCATTATTGTCATGATTAATAATTTCTGGTAATTATTATCAATTTTTTATTACCCTAATAATGCCAGAATCATCAAATGAATGGAAAAAAAGTCATTTTGGAGTCTCCTCTCAAAAGGCTATATATTCGCAGATTTGCCGCTTTTTCGACTTTTGGGATTTTTTTTCTTTTACCTTTTTATTATATATGGACACATTCCTGTTATTATCATCATTATTATCATGATTATCATCATTATTATCGTTATCATCATCATTATCATCATTACATCATCATTATCATCATTATTGCATTATTATCATCATTATTGCAATTATTTCATTATTATTGCAATTATTGCAGTTATAATATATTTTACATCTATATAATAACAACTACAATAATATAGTAATAACAATTAATAATAACAATAATACGCTTATAATCATTATTTATATCATTATTTTAATAATATCTTATTACTGTATTTATTACTGCTATAATAATTATTTTACAATTAATACTACCAGTAAAAATAATAATAATGATGATAATAACAAAATATTAATAACATAATATTATCAAAATTAGTGTTTTATTATAATTATACTTTTTTATTATTATTATTATTGTTATTATTACAGTTATAATATATTTTTTGGCAATAATACTAATAATTAAAGTATATAATAATAATAATATAATATATAATAATAATATAATAATAATAATAATATTAATAATTAATATGATAATAATAATGATAATAGTAATAATAGTAATAATCATCAAATGTTATCCAAATTTTCTTTATTCTCACTTTTATCATCAGTATTGTCATGATTATAGAATTCTGGTAATTAATATCATTATTACCCTAATAATTGCCAGAATCATCAATGAATGGCAAAAACGTATTTTGGGTCTACTCTCAAAAGGCTATATTTCGCTAGATTTTGCCGCTTTTCGACTTTTGGGATTTTTTTTCTTTTACCTTTTTTATTATATGGACACAATTCTGTTATTATCATCATTATTATCATGATATCATCATTATTATCGTTACATCACATATCATCATCATCTATTGCAATTATTACTCATCATTATTGCAATTATTATCATTATTATTGCAATTATTGCAGTTAAATATATTTTACATCTATACTGTGGTTTAGGCAAACGCAACAGAAGTCAAATTACTCTTTATTTAGAGATTACAGCTAGTGTTCGAGTGAGAGGCTAGCCGATGAGTGAGTTCCTTTTGGACTCGGCGGCTTAAATATGCCAGTCGCGATGTATACTCTCGAGTCAGGTCCGATGAGCTGCGCGGTGATAGGCGGGAGTCGGATCGCCAAACCGCCTGGACCTGACTCTACCGAGCGCGGAAGCTCGTCGCACGTTGGTCACCACAGCACTCCCCTTCCAGTGGTAGCGGTCGCGAACGAACCTTCGAAAATCGTGCATTGCTCCTGGATGAATCAGGAGGCAACCAGCTCGAAACCAGCCGAAACAGCTGGTGACCTCCACGAGCAAGCCCCAAGCCGAAAGGGCGGACCGAAACGGCCGAGGCCGGAGTCCGACTCTGATGGCGAGTCTGGACCCCCAAGGCGTTTCCCGCAATTTGAGGTCCCCGTACAACCCGAAGGCTTCGACAATGCCTACCAAATGGTAAGGGCATTGGAGAGCCAGCGCAAAATCCGGCTGTCGATCCGGGTTGCGCGAGATCAGGGCATGATCATCGTGCCCAAAGATCAAGCCACCCTTTGTTTCCTGCAGGAGACAAAGGAGTTAAAAGATGGGAGGAAAGTGAGCCTCTCGCCACTAAACCCCGAGGAGAAGAGAGTCAAGATGGTGCTACTTGGCTTCTCAGTCTCATACGATGTGGAGGTGATAACATCACACCCACAGGTCGTGGAGGCTTCCCGATTGTCGAAGGGGAAGACTCCAACCAGGCAAGTCCTGGTGACCATGAAAGGTACCCCAAGCTCCACCCTTGATCTGGGTAACTGGGGTACCTACAACCTACGCACTTATGTGCCTGAACCACTTCGGTGTTTCAAGTGCCAGAAGTACGGACACCACCAGGCTAACTGTACAGCCAAGCCAAAATGTGGTGTCTGTAGCAAGGCACACAATACTGAGGTGTGCATCAAGGCACATAAAGAAGAAAAGAAGGACACAACAGCCAAATGTCCTAACTGTGCCAAGAGGCATCACGCCTGGAGCCTGGCTTGCTCTGTCAGGAAAGAGGCGGCCCTCAAACGGCAAGAGGTTGCTAAGAAGCGACCAGACTTTGTTCCTGCCCCCCCAGGCACCTACGTCTGGGGAGGAACAAAAGCGAAAAGGCTTCCCGACTCCTAAGAGGAAGGAAGCTGCCCCCCCCAGCCGAAACGGAGATCTCCGACAATCAGGAGTTCCCCCAAGTGAAGCAAGTGCAGAGGAACCACAGGAAGAAAGGTTCCAACAGCACCCACGGTCCCCCCAGACCAGAAGACATGTTCTTCGACGAGGGGGACATGTCGATCCTGATCACTGCTGTGGTCCAGCAGTGGCAGTATCCTGTCGGACCGAGAAGAGGCGGATAAGCAGTCAGTGTTGCCATGGACTCTTAAACAGACCGTGAAAACAAAGGGAGAATGGGAAGCCAATAGCCATCCTCTCCCTCAGCCCAGTCAGACCCTAACCCCTCAAGCCAGGCTAAGCCAAAAGC